>NW_009634309.1:0-274 GCF_000690535.1 Cariama cristata | reverse complement strand
GTAAGTGAAATGGGTGGGGGGGGGGAGCCCAGAAGTAACCCCAGTGCACTGAAGGGTGATAGTATCTGCAGGCCTGTCTGCTGAAGAGGGAAACACAGGGGGGCACCGGGAGGGCATGGAGAGAGCCAGGAAGGGGGGCAGGCACAGGTGGGCATCAAGGGAATGGAGAAAGCCCCCAGACACCAGGGAGGAAGTCCGGGGAGCCAGGGATAATCGGCAGACCTGCTCGCTGACAGACACATGGGGGCAGCTTGGACAGAATGCAGGGAGCTGG
>NW_009634308.1:0-6267 GCF_000690535.1 Cariama cristata | reverse complement strand
CCATCCCAGTGGGCAGGAGGGAGGAGCAAGCAGCCGTGTGGTACTTAGTTGCTGGCTGGGATTGAACCATGACACTGTAGTTTCTTATTTGGAGAACACTAATGAAACTCTTTTCCATCCACATGACCTCTTATGTCTAATGAAAGCAATAACTCCAGAGCAGGAAGGATTCTCAGACAAGAAATTTAGTCTCATGGCTCATGCCAGATAGTCCTTTGTTGCTTTTTTAATGTAGAAGGACAACTGAGCCCCTAGGTTACCCCTAGTGAATAAGAGTTGACTGACCTGATGTTTCTGTATCCTTTGTGTTTCCTGGGAGCATCGTTCCAGTATGGTGCCTTGAAAATGGTAGAACTGACAGTGCTAATCTGAATCTGTCCTCTCCCTGACCATGTAGACAATTCATTCATCTGGAATATTTTCTCTTTTGGTTTGTATCCTGTTAAATGCTTGGGCTTGATGCCTTCTATTTTAAATAGTGTTACATCTGTGAGAAGAATAATAAATTTGCAGAGTACTCAAAAGTGGAAAAGTGCCAGAATTGAAGCACCCTGTGTAAACTTAACTCACTAATTTTATGCACGCATGATTTGGTATAGTCATCTTTTGGATGGTGATACTGGGCAACCTTCAGTGGTGTAGGTGGTTCTATTAGCGGTATTGTTTGTGATTGCAGGACTTGGTAAGACTGAACAGCTTGATGGAACTTATTACTGCTTGTCACTGGTATTTGCTGTGGAGGTTTTGGTGTAAGTCTTGAGGAACACCAAGTTAAAATTAAGAAATAAACATACTTGTATCGCGAAGATTCCTTCTTTCATGTGAAGATTTTGACTGTGGCTTTGTATTTATTGCCACAAAGCTGTACATGCAGTTGCTTTGCTTGATTATTTTTTTTTGGGGGGAGATATTCCCACTAATTTTTGTTGGCCAAAATTTACTTCCTTTGTGATACAAAATGTTGATATGCGTTGTGACATGCAGACTGGAATTGTAAGAACTATTTTCATAGTGTTCCACTTCTGTTCATCATGTCTTGATTTAGAGGCACTAAATGCAAAAAGCAACTAAAATATATTTTTCTTTTATTTGAGTAGTCTCTCAAAGAGAAGGTGGTGGATATTGCTGCTGGACTGAGACATGCCCTTGCTGCTACAGGTAAATATGTCATAATTTTAATATCATTTCAATATAAAATGAAATGGATTTTTAATGGCTTGGAGGGGGAGAGGGAGAAAGAAGATGAAATTTATTTTAGCTTCTATTTATTTTAAATATCACAGGGAAAATATTCCTGAAAGTTATACTAAGCTTTTAGTACCTACTAATATGAGTAATAAACATGCTAGAAACATCTTCCTGGAAATTACTGGTGAAGAACTCTTCTCCAAGAACTCAGAATGAGAGTTTATTAACAAGTTAATTTTCTAATGGGTGGAAAACTTACTGATTTCTTTTCTCCTGTGCTGAAACAGAAAATAAAAGGAGGCTTTTTCTGGAAAAAATGGGTCCGGTCAATCAAAATATCTTCTTAGTTCATTATTTTGAGTTCATTATAATATGCAAAATAATGGATTTATTTTTGTATAAGATGTTTCAAAATGGAACTGCACATAAAATGTGGCTTTTTTTAGTGGTGTAATTGAAATTGACACCTGGAAAACTCACAAGAATGAAACTTTTATTGGAGGGGAGAAGGGATATACTCAGAATTAATTTCACTCGCGCACCTTTGAAAATCTGGTCCTCTGACTCTTTCTCTCACTGTCTGCTCTGTGTATACTTCGGACAAGTGTATACTTATCTAAATATTTCTCCTGCTGTTCTTAAAGACTTTGAGTTTGTTTATGAAATAACTGTAGAAATCAAAACCTTCCAATTGGCATGATTGTGTTAAAACTGAGGAACAACGAACTATACATGCTTTTTTTATTTGATTTAGTTTTGCATGAACTTTAGCATGGATTCCAGGTAGTGGAGCTGAAGATGCAAAGGAGATGCTTAGAAGAAGAGTGGGATCTCTGTTGCTTGTATGAATACTGAGAATGAAGCTTCCCTGAGCTCTGCACTCAGTGAACATCTTGATTCAGAGCTAGATCAAGCCTGTGAAAGCTCCTGAGGAGAAGACAAGTTGACTTCACTCCCTCAAGTGTGCTGAACTGCACAAACAGATTAGCATGAAGAGAAAGAAAGGGCAGAGAAAGTGCAATGAACTTATAGCAATAAATAAATTGTATCGATTCCTGAGGTACCACAGCTGTGGGACTTCTGTTACTGAGTCCTCACTAACGTCCTAATATAGTCCTCAGAGCTGAGACAGATTGCTTAGTATCTTAGTTTTCTTACCTGTATAATAAGACTACAGCTGTTCGTTGCTTGATGACTTCACCAAAGTTATCTGTATGCTTTTGGCATAAATGTCTTTTAAAGTGCAATTTGAATCAGTGAAAATGAAGTGAATGTACCTTTAAAACTAAGTAATGAGTTAAGTGATTTTGTTCATCATTGATGTGTGTTAATCTCTTCTATCTGTGTGTACTCTGGAAAGAGAGTGGTTTGGTGCTTCAGTGGGGAACTGGCATGATGTCTCGTGCAAAACGTGCAAACCAAGGAAAAACCCTCCCTCTCTTCTTGACAGCAAAGGAACCCTGTGAAGTAACAGGTAATCCAGGAATCTTACTCCTTTTTGAAGGTGGCTAAAGCAGAAATGTAATTTGGAGTCATATATAGCATCCTTTTATTATAAAGCCACTTGGTATTATAAACATGTAATGGAGTATCTGAAGGATAGAATGGGTGTACAAGGTCATAATCTATAGGGAAAATGATAGTGAGCCTTGCAATGTCTGTGCCCCAAAAGCAGAGACTTTTGTTATAAAATTCGTCGTCATCCTGTTACACTTGTATGCATGTCTATGCATGAAATGATACCTGCTGTACAAATTTTATGAGACTAATTTTTCTCTAGGCCTGGAAGATGTAAAGGTGAAGACAGTTACTGCAAGCTCCTATCATTCGGTGTCACTTACAGGTAGGCCTTAGGGACAGAAATGAAAGTCCTCCTCTCAGCCTATAAAGGTTTTTGTGCTTTGGAAATATTTGTCAATTTTGGTTGGACTGGTAAAATTTGATCTAGCCTAGTTAGTGCTGGTTAATTATGTTGTAATAGTTTTGGATTCTGAGAACTTTTTTTTTTTTTTAAAAAGAGCTAGATTCATGTTTTGAATTCTCCGAATTCTGTGTGTTTTTTCGTGGGGTCAGGTGTGACCTAGCCCTTATGAGTAAGTAAGGGTCTGGGCTCTTTACTTAATGGTTAGAAACTGTGAAAGGATTTGTGGAAGCCCATGGTTGGGTAAGTCTCTGGAGTCTGTAGCATGATGCCCAATTGGGTAACTCTGGATAGTTGAGTGCTGGAACCAGTGCAACCCTTTGTCCATGGAGAAAGGATTTGTTAGGTGATTGTCCTAAGACTGCTGTGGCTATCCTGCTTCTGCTGTGTGAGCTAATGCCTCTGCATGGGGCTGTGCTGTGCAGGGACATGAGATGGTCTGGAGCATCTTAGGTGGCTCTAATATAAGTGTGCAGATCTGTGTGAGGTAATGTAAGAGCAAAAGGCTGATTTAAAGCAGTAAGAAGTTACTTTGATTGCTTAGGCACTTCCATAATGTCTGCTATTTGTTCTTCGGTCTTTAGACAGTGCTCCCATGCTGGAGTATTAAGTATCCAGTAATCAAACTCTAATAAAGTTTTTTGGTTGTGTTTTTTTTTTTTTTGGCGGACTGGGAGAAGGGGAAACAGAATAGCTTTTCATGTTGTAATCTTACAGTTTTGAAGTGTGGAAAATATATTGAACCTTATGAAGTCAAGTCTTTGCCAAACTTTATAGGAACAAGTTCTTAGCAAATATGCAGCCATCTGGTACCTCTGTCATCATTAAAGGAGCACTGGAGTATTTGCTTATGCAGATCTACAGAGATTTAGTTGTATGGGGAGATGTACCAACATGTAAATTATATTGAATTCTGAGATGCAAAGTGTATGTGCGATTAGTGAAGAACTGTAAGGACAAATAGAATCTACTTAAGCTAATTAGCACTCTGTATTTAGAGAGCAAACAGATTATTCTTTTGTGCTTTTGCTTTTTGTGTAAGAGAGCAGTCTATTTGGCAGTGGGGGGGGACAAGATTAACAAAGAAAGTCCCAAAGGCATTAATAATGTAATGCTATTGCTGCTCTTCATCCTGCAAGCTACTTGTTACTACTTAAAGTACTTTGTATTTTAAAGATACGTGATGTAGTAAAGATACTACTGCAGGGTGTAGTATTTAAATGTGTTGTTTTTTTTTTTCCTAGGACTTCACACTGTGATGCAATTTTCTTTGGCTCTATTTCATGAGCCACCTGCTGGTAGGATACCAAACACCTGCAATCAGGCAGATTTTTGACACAACTATTGAAGTGGGTTGTTGCAAACATGGATGGCGGTTCCTTTAAAAAAGGGATGATAGTCTACCGTACCCAAACCGACCTGTGCCCCGCAGTGATTGGAATATGATGCTAAGTCTTAGTGTCTAAGGTTTTGTTGAAACCTACTCAAGAAATGAGATTAAGGCTGAGCATATGGCATTTCCCAGGATAAAGCAAATGCACCTTCTGGAGAAGAAAAGGAGGTGACAGAGGCAGTGCATGTTAGTTGTGGAAACGTGGATGATGATAATGTTTTTCTTTGTTGAAACAAGCTGTTTCCATCACCTCTTTTTTTTTATTTATTTATTCCTCCCCAGAGGTGTATGTACGTCACTCTAGGCAGGAATTTATCAATTTTAGTGGAGAATTCGAATGAAACAATTGCTTGGTATGTTTTTCCTTTTCATTTCAGTTGTGTTGTTCTAATGACCAACATTGATAGTCATCTGCAGGACTTCCCATAATATGTAACTTGACAAGTACTGGCTTTGCCCGCCCCTTCCTTCTCTCTTGTTTTTCACCAGCAGTAGTATAGTGAAATTCTCCTGGCTCATTCTTTTCTGTTACTCTTAGCAAACTGAGATCATGAAATATATTGTAGCCTAAGTCCTACTTCCCCCCCCCGGCCCCCAAAGGATTTACTTCTGTCATGCTGGTTGTAAAGAGTTCAGTGCTGACGTGAGACTTCCAGAAGCCTTGAGTGTTGTGGATGTGTGCTCCAAACAATTCCATGTTGGAAATTTTATGGCTTCCAGTCTTTATGGGCCTATGATCATGTACTTGATGTGTGCAGCATTTATTTATTACACTTGCAGCTTGTACAGGGTGGCAAAGGACTTCAGGAAGCCTCAGACAGCTCATGTTCTGTTACGTGTTTCTTGTGGATTAGGTTTTTTTTAACATGGAGGCCTAGAATCTGGGCAGAAAGTTTTTGTGCTGAAAAGATGGAACTAACGATATATAATATCTGCATTTATTTATTACACTTGCAGCTTGTACAGGGTGGCAAAGGACTTCAGGAAGCCTCACACAGCTGATGTTCTGTTAAGTGTTTCTTGTGGATTAGGTTTTTTTTTTAACATGGAGGCCTAGAATCTGGGCAGAAAGTGGAACTAACGATATGTAATATCTGCAGAAGTACTCATCTGAACAGTCATCTTGTTACTGTCAATTGCTTGTTAGGCTATGAGCAACTCCAACTTGCACCGGTGAAACATATGAAGCAATGTGGATGTTTCTGTAAATATAATTATCCCTGTGGGTGGAACCCTGGAGCGTGCACTTGCATAAATGCTTATTCCAGAAAAGGGCTGCGGAAGACAAGTGATTACTTACAGAAGTCTCTTCACTAGTTGTCTAGCGTTGTTTTGAAGCATGATAATATTTGATTTTGCCTTGTGATGGGTGATACCTGCTTTAGTTCTATGTTCATAGCTGCATGTCCAATTCCTTTAGGAAGTGACTGTGCAAAGGGAGACAAGGAGCATTAGAATGTCCCTGCTTTGGGGAATTTACTGAATTTGCTCAAGTTGAAGAAGGCAGGAGAGTTATGAGCAGAGCTGGGAGTCTGTAGCTCTTGTAGAGAGGCTGGGAGACTGTAATGCAGAGCAGGAGCAGCCAGCCAGGCTTTGAAGAGTTCCAGGTACTAGAGGGGAATTAAATTATTTGCTGCAATTCAGAAAGTTATATACTGGACTGAATCAAAGCTTTGGGGTGGAGGTAAAAGTTGGCCTGCAAGAACAGAGTGGACTGAGAGGGACTGCTCAGTGAGTGTCCCCAAGATGCTTTGATTTTTTTTTT
>NW_009634307.1:2456-9902 GCF_000690535.1 Cariama cristata | reverse complement strand
CATCCCTGGAAGTGTTCAAAAAACTTTTAAATGCGGTGCTTCGAGACATGGTTTAGTGGACATGGTGGCATCAGGTATACGGTTGGACTTGATGATCTTTGAGGTCTCTTCCAATCATAATGATTCTATGATTCTATGAATATCTCTTCAGTCATTTTGCATCAGTTGTCCTGGATCTATCCCCTCCCAACTTTTTACCTCCTCCCAGCCTATTCACTTGCAGTAGCAGAGTGAGAAATAGAGGTCTTGATGCTGTTCAAGCCTTGTTCAGCAATAGTTAAGACAGTGGTGTGTTATCAACACAGATCTAAAAAACAGCATCAAATGGGCTGCTGTGAAGAAAATTAATTGTGTCCCAACCAGACCCTGTACATTGATAGAGTATTCAATCAATATGAAATAACAAAACATATGCTGGTCAATATGGTAACCAGCATTTGAAAAAGTACCTCAGAAGGCAACACACTCCTTTCTCATAAAAACATCTCGTACCCTCAGGATGAAGTAGAGGTAACCAAAGGACACTGACAAAGACCCATATATAGCAAGCAAACAGCATGTTTTTAATATAGCCAGACAAATGTAAAGTTACACAACAGGGAACAAGAATATTATTGAGTGATCAATTCACAGCAGATTAATTGGCGAAAAGTGAGAAACCAGTTTGAGTTCTATATCAGATGGGACTTAAGTAACATTTCTACATTTAGACAGGTGAAATGAAGCAAGCAGTTATTTCATATCATCATTGATATGGATTCCCACAGTCCAGGAAAGGGATGGATGCATTTGAATAGGTTCAAAGAAGAAATACAGGATGCTTAAAATTTGGAAAATATGTTGTAAATCAAAGGACTGAAGAGTTCATCCTTTTTAACCTTATTATAGAGAAGGTATAGGGAAGTTCTGATTGTGGATTAGAGCTGCCTGTGATATTCCAGGTAACTGTGTGGATATAAGAGCAGATAGAATAATAGAACTTGCATCAAATGTCAGAATTGAATTTATATGTTATTAACATCTTGAAATTTTAAGTGAATCTTAATTCTGAAATTACCTTCTACATAGAATTGACAAATGGACAACATTTTAGTCAGTTCAGACTTGTTTTGGGACTAAAATGCTGACTAAAGAATCTTACTCTGGTATTTGCAAGATTGTAAGCAAATATTTGTATCCACTATGGTGTACTAACACAGGCAGAATAATGTGGAGGCTATGCCACAATCATTGTTGGTGCAGTCCTGAACCATATACTGCAACACAACATCTGCTAAATTTTGCACGTGTTTAGGGAGCAAATATTTGGCTAGCCCGGTGTTCTGTGGTAGAAAATGCCTATGATTTCCAGACCATCCTGTTTTTCCAGATACTGTAATTAACATTTCCTATTTTTGAGAGTTGACCTTTCACAATAAATGATGCAGTGCAGTATGATTGTCTCAGATTGACACGATATATCTGACTGCAATCTGTCAATTGGAAAGATACATGCATGGAAAGATACATTTTGGTAAAATCTGGCTTGGTGGGCACCTGGCAGCCAGCCAAGTTTAACACAGCCCATCAAGTGTCTTCACCACTGTATTTGCACCAGTCTGGGCCATGACTTTCACAGGGTTGAGACTTCAAATTCAACATAGCCAAGAGCTTCTTCAAGTAAAGGAAGTACAAGATCAAACAGCTTACAGACATTATTATTTTTTTATTGGAATGTAACCTTCAGAATCAGCTGAGCAATTATTAAATGATTCTGCTTGTTTACCTGAAGCTACTGTCTATAAGCAGACATATAAACAAGAAACTTGACTTTCTGTCCAACTAGGTTTTAAAATGTTTTTATTTTAAGTATGTATATATCAAATGCAAAAGATTGATTATTTCTCTTATTATCTCACTTTCCTTTTCTTCTTATGTTTACAGTTAGGTATCATTATATAGGAATTTCCAATAATTCTTCTTAACCTCATACTAAAAGTTAAAAATAGGGAAAAGCAAAGTCATTATATTTTACTTGAATAAAACTTTGGCCAAATTACTTGAAATAGAAATCTTCCTTATTGATTTGAGTTATTTTGATATTCACATAGCTTTGTGCAAGTGGCTTGACAGGAACCCATTCTGTACAATTATTCTAATGCTAATGTACTAAGTTTTCTCTTTCAACCTTAACCTAGATAAAAAAAAACCCTTCCACTGAATTTCTCAAAAATAATCTTTAATTTCCAGCTGTTCTCTACTTTCCTTGGAGAGTGCCTGCCCCTGCCATGCTCATGAAGAAATAATATATTGCCACATTTGATTCATTGTCTTCTTAAAGACGCAGAAATCACTTCACTTGTTCATACCTACATCTGTAGCCATTATCTGAAATCAAAAAAAAGAAAAAATGTAGTAGCTGAAGGGGTAGGAAAAAAAGTCAAATCAAATAAAATCTAAACATAGACTACAGCATTATCACAGATAAATAGTGCAATAAAATGCAATAAATGAGGAGGTCTCATAGCTTACATTACACAATTGAAAATCTGGAGACTTCAGTGAATCCTGTGTACTTCCTCTAATATAACATGAGATTTGAGATTAAAACAATTTTAGGTGAATATTCACATAACAGCTATCACCAAAGCAGTTATATCACGTATAGTCTAATCCAGTTCTTAGAAATTTATATAAGTGAAAAGAGAAAACAAGGTGTCATTTGAAATGAATGCAAAGATGCCTTTTCAAAACAAAGTATTACCTTAACTTTTCTAAATCAAGTTACCAGCTCAAGCAGTTTTAGTATTTATTTCCTCACAAGCTACAGGACTTATTTCATGTAGTTGAAAGGGCAAATGTGGGTAAAATATAACAATTTCTCATGCTATTTCTCTCAGACTGTAAAAGCTTCTCTGAACTGTCATGAAGTTACAAATAGCACCACTTAGGCTTTCTTGACAACAAGAACGATGGAAAAAAAAGATTAAGATTTGCTTTATGGTCACAGATATCTCTTTTAGACATCGTAATCTCAAAGTGATGATGTAACACAAAACAAAGACCCAGAAATCAAAATTGTTAGCATATCTTGATCCTAAACACATAATATTCTCTTTTAAAAATACATTTTTGCTTAGGTAGAAGAGCCTGAACATCTGATCATACTACAAGTAAGGAGTAAAAAGAAACTAAAAAGAAATTGGAACTGTGTCTGTACACATTTATTTGAACCTAATGTTACTCCATAAGAAGGTGCTATTTTGATTTTCCATCTCACTGTAATGTGAAATTTGGTTCTTTTATGTCCCTTCCCATTTCTTTTAATGGTATATCTTCCTATAGCCAACAAAATAGGATTTGCTTGCTGTATTTTCTCAGCTCTGCCAGAAAGAAAGCTTACTTTTATTTCAAATAGGTTTGGTTGTTTTGTTTTGTTTGCTCGGGGTTTTTCTGTGAGGGTTTTGTGTTGTTTTTTTTTTCAGGTATGTCTATTTACATTTAATATGTTGTCCTTTTCAGACTTAACCATTCTGTGCTAACATGAGCTGCAACAGCCTGACTTCTTAATTACAGTATTTTATATGACATCAGTTTCTGCCGGCATTACTTCAGGCATACTTCATTTACACTAAAAGGGCATCTCAAGCATACAGTCATTAGAAATGTGAAACTCATAACACCATCTTACTGGTAGTTCCTATTATCTCAATAGTTATCCAGTTTTCTATACTGATATCATCACTATTTTAGTAGAGATTTAGTAAAAAGAAGACTATGCTAACTTAAATAGACATCAGCACAAAATTGCTAAACCTATTAGCCCCTAGTATATGTAACATCTTGTGAATGTAAAGAAATAATAAGGTTATGGAAAGTGAATAAGCATTAAAAGCTCTTTGAGACCATTTTGCCATTTGTAAGATAAAATATAACATGTGGTATCCAGAATTTTTTCCTGTGTAATACATTTTAGCATGTTTAGCTGTGTAAAATGAATCTAGAAGTGACTTTCCAAATTAAGAAAGAATGAATCCTAAATATAGTCTAGTTTATAAGCAATTTTCAGATGCAGAAGTGTACTTTAAATTAAAATAGATCTTTTTAATATAAAAACTTTAATAGTACTGGGAAGGAAAAACATTCCTTCAGCTAATACATGAAGTGCTGTGGATTTATAATGGTAAATGTTACACAGACATAACACCTTGTGAATTGGATCACATTTTTCTGTCCAGTTCAGAATTCTGACTACAGAAGTGGCCAGTACACCAGGTGTTTAAATTAAAAATATGTGGAAGAAGATGATAAAAAATTTATCCTTTCTCTGCTGATTTCTCTAAGCTTCTGGGAATCGGCACATCACATACTTCCAGAGATGGAGGTTGCATGTATGTCACTGCTTTTGACACTACCAACTTCCTTCATTAATTTCTTAGTGCCTTCTTTAACCTTTTTGTGCTTATGGACTTCTTGTTATACTGTGACAATTATTCATCCAAGTTCTTTTCATGTTGTGTTGAAAAATACTGTCTTTTGTTTTAAGCTTGCTACTTGACAATTTCATATTGGGATCACCAAGGTTTGGTCTTTTTTTTTTTTTTTTTTCCCCTAGCCTTTTCCTTCCTATTCTTTATTATATAGCTTTCTACCTATAAAATACTTCCGTCACTGCCTCCTTTAATCTCTTCTCACAAAGAAACTGCTCTCTATATGTGATCATCTCATTATCATTCTTATTACTTTTTTTAGTTCTTTGATATCCTTTTTGAAATAAAACGTGATACATACAGGGTTTAAGATATATCTTAAATTTAGGTAATAATATCTGCCATTAGGAGCACAGGAAAGTCTACTTTTAGAACAGAAAGCATGATTATTTTCTTACTTTATCTTGTTTCACAAAGGTGCTACTGCAGTGAGTCACAATAGCTGTTCTTTGTTTACAGAACTGCTAAAGAAGAATCATAACCACAATATTGGTTTTGACAATGTTTATTTGCAGTACCTCCAGCTATATACTCTTTTACAAACCCACAGCTTTTCTGTAGTGAAAAGAGCACACATGCCTCCTTCAAAGCTGGGGAATGTTATAGAAAAGGCTGTGATACCTCTTCCATTTGAAATATCTGTTACAACTGATCTTCATAGAGGCACACACTGCAGATTTAAAAGTGATGTTTAGGTGGTTTTTTTTAAAAAAAATAGTCCATTGGGTTTTCTGGTTTAAAAGTAGTTTCAGCACCAACTACAAGGACTTCAAATGTAGAAAAAAAATACCTTTAGATGAGTTTGTGAGTAAAAAGCCTGGTGTTATTCATATTGTGAGTGGAAGCTGTTGTAATTTTAAAACTTTTCATTCTTTCCAAATTCACATTAAGGTGCTCAAAATTAAATTTGCTGAACAATTGGGTTAAGATAGGATAGCCACCACATGAACTGCAGAACTCTGGCTTAACAATGAGCTTTCGAGTGTGCTTAAAAAGCAAAAAAGAAGCATGATGCTATGGAAAGGCATCCAAATAGCTATTGAGGACTACAAGAATCTTGCTCAGGTGTGCAGAGATGCAGTAAGGAAGGCTAAGGTTCAGCTAGAACTGAAAGTGGCCAAAGATATCAGATACAAGAAGAAAGGATTCTTCAGATACATGAGCGCTAAGCAGAAGCACAGGGAAGACTTAGGCCCATTGCTTAAAAGAACAGGGAAATTAGTCACTAATAATGCTGATAAGGCAGAGATTCTCAATAGCTTCTTTACCAGTATAGCTGGAGCCCAGATCACAAAATCAGGTAACTACAACAATGCATGCCTCGACCCACCAGTAGTGGAGGAAGGACTGGATTCTCAATAGCTTCTTTACCAGTATAGCTAGAGTCCAGGTCACAAAATCAGGTAGCTACAACGATGCATGCCTCAACCCACCAGTAGTGGAGGAAGGACTGGTCTGCAGCCTCTTGCAAGGTCTTAACCCACATAAATCTATGCACCCAAACAGAACCCACCCCAGAGTGTTAAGAGAAGTGGCTGACATTGTTGCAAGGCCACTGTCTCTAATATTTGAATAGTCATGCAGATTTGGGGATGTCCCTGATGACTGGAAGAGGGCAAATGTCATACTCATCTACAAGAAAGGCCCAAAAGAGGACCCAGGAAGCTCATTAGTCTTACTTCAGTCCATGGGAAAGTAATGGAACAAGTCCTCCTGGAAACTATTACTAACCAAATGAAGTAGGTGATGAGGAAAAGCCAACACGGATTTACCAAGGGCAAGTCACATCAGACTAACCTGATCACCTTCTACAACAAAATAACATCTTTGGTCAACATGGGAAGAGCAGTGAATGTTGTTTACCTGGACTTCAGCAAAGTGACACTGCTTCCCACAGCCTTCTCTTGGACAAACTGGCAAAATACAGTTTGGATGGTAGTCTGTGAGATGGGCAGGAACCTGGCTAACAAGTCATACTCAGAGCATGATGATCAATGGTTTTTACTCAGGCTGGCATCCTGTCACAAGTGGGGTCCCCCAGGTATTTATACTGGACCCCATACTGTTTCAACATCTTCATAAATTATTTGGATGATGGGATTGAAAGCACCCTCACCAAGTCTGCTGGTGACACTAAACTGTGTGGTGAGATGAACACATAAGGGAGAGGCATCTTACAGAGAGACCAGGACAGGCCGGAAGAGTGTGAAGTGTGACAAAGACAAGTGCAAAGTCCTGCAGCTGGGTTGGAATAACCTAAGAGCCCTGTACAGGCTAGGATCTGTGTGGCTGGAGAGTAATCTTAGAAGCATAGAATTGTCTAGGTTGGAAAAGATCTTTAAGGTCATTGAGTCCAACTGTTAACCTAGCACTGCCAAATCCACCACTAAACCATGTCCCTAAGCACCACATCTACACACCTTTCAAATACCTCCAGGGATGGAGACTCCATCATTTCCCTGGGCAGCCTGTTCCAATGCTTGACAATCCTTTTGGTGAAGAAATTTTTCCTAACATCCAATCTAAACCTCCCCTGGCACAACTTGAGGCTGTTTCCTCTTGTCCTAGCATGTATTACTTGGGAGAAGAGGCTGACCACCACCTTGCTACACCCTCCTTTCAGGTCACTGCAGAGGGTGATCAGGTCCCCCCTCAGCCTTCTCTTCTCCAGACTAAACACCCCCAGCTCCCTCAGCCATTCCCCATCAGACTTGTGCTCCAGACCCTTCACCACCTTCGTTGCCCTTCTCTGGACTTGCTCCAGCACCTCAAGGTCTTTCTTGTAGTGAGGGACGCAAAACTGAAGACATGATTCAAGGTGCAGCCTCACCAGTGCCCAGTACAGGGGGACAATCACTGTCCTGGTCCTGCTGGCCACACTATTGCTGATACAAGCCAGGACGCTGTTGGCCTTCTTGGCCACCTGGGCACACTGCTGGCTATGACTCCAGTCCTGAGCTCGCCTTGCTTGCCCTTG
>NW_009634307.1:0-2434 GCF_000690535.1 Cariama cristata | reverse complement strand
AAGCCTGTAGCGTTGCATGGGGTTGTTGTGACCAAAGGGCAGGACCCAGCACTTGGTCTTGTTGAACGTCATACAGTTGGTCTCTGCCCATCAATCCAGCCTGTCCAGATCCCTCTGTAGAGCCTTCCTACTTATCCCCAAGCAGATCAACACTCCCACCCAGCTTGGTGTCATCTGTAAACTTACTGAGCGTGTACTCGATCCCCTCGCCCAGGTCATCGATAGAGATGTTAAACGGAACTGTCCCCAATGCTGAACCCTGAGGAACACCACTTGTGACCGGCCACCAGCTGGATTTAACTCCATTCACCACCACTATTTGGGCCTGGCCATCCAACCAGTTTTTTACCTAGCGAAGAGTACACCCATCCAAGCCATGAGCAGCCAGTTTCTCCACAAGAATGCTGTGGGAAACAGTGTCAATGCTTTACTAAAGTCTAGGTAGACAACATCCACAGCCTTTCCCTTGCTGAAAGGGACCTGGAGGTCCCAGTGGACAAGCAGCTGAACACGAGTCAGCAGTGCACCGCTGCAGCATCAAGGCAAATCGGATCCTGGGCTGCGTCTAGAGGGGTATTGCTAGTAGAGATAGAGACGTGATCATCCCACTCTGCTCAGTGCTTTTCAGGCCACACCTGGAGTACTGTGTCCAGTTCTGGTCCCCACAGTTCAAGAAAGACATGGACAGACTGAAAAAGGTCCAGAGGAGGGCCATGAAGATGATGAAAGGGTTGGAGAACCTGCCCTATAAGAAAAGACTGAAGGAGTTAGATCTCTTCTCCCTGAAGAAGAAAAGACTCAGAGGGGACCTCATCAAAGGATTCTAGTACTTAAAGGATGCCTACAAAGAGGAAAGAGCCTCTCTCTCTTCACAGAGAGTCACATGGAGTAGACAAGGGGCAACAGGTACAAGTCACACTGAGAAAGGTTTCATCTCAACATATGAAAGATATTTTTTACAGTGAGAACAGTCACTGGAACAGCCTCCCCAGGGACATGGTAGACTCCCCATCACTGGAAGTTTTCAAGATGCGAATAGGCAGGGTGCTAAATAATCTCATCCAGCCTCCCTTTTCCACAACAGTTTGAACCAGATGATCTTTCAACCTGGGCTATTCTATGATTTTGTGAACTCTGTAGAAATTAAAACACTTGAATATCTCTTATTTTGTATCAATGAAAGTCTCGATTTTATGTAATAGAAAAACATAGGATTCATATTATTTTTCCAAATATAAAACATTTCCTCTCTAAAAGTTTCAAAGGACATGAAAACATAGACTTAGATTCAGGCATGAGATGCTTGTGATATAACTAAAAAACCAGCCACCTCTATAACAACAATTGTAGAAGGAAATTCTCGGTCAAGTACTTCAGGGCAAATCTCAGGAACATTAAAAGTTATCCTAAAACTATAGTTACAGATCCTTTTCAGAATCTCACATAAAAAGAAAATTCTCTTTCTCTAATCCTCTCATTTAGTACAAGTAGTATCCAATAGTCTTCTAAAAAAGATTAAAACCAAAAAATTCACTGTTTTGCAGATTGCATTTTGCATATCTACTTTAAAAACAAAAAGCAAATATTCACTTCACTATTTTGAAGATATGACCTACTCCACTACAATTTTAACTCAGGTGTGACAAAGACTGTAGTTAAACAATGGGATTACTTCTACTGACTGTACACATCTAATCTCCATCAAAGTCATTGTGGGTATGGAAACTGCATTCAGCTGGAATTGATCATTTCACTGCAAATTTTTAGGATGTCAGGTTAACTCTTATGGGCTAACCTGGCATCTTCATTCTAATTCTCCTGGCTAACCACTGTTTTTAATGCTGCACGTCTTGTTCAGAGTGCACAACATGAGGGAATATTTACTTTACTAAACTGTTAGGTTGGAAGAGATAGTGTTGCTTACTTTGTAGAGTCCAGTGAGAAAATAAACAGAGAACATGTCTGAGTGATAGGACTTTCTAGCTTTTGCCTTTTTATTCTCATATTGCTTGAGATATCTGCTAGAACATACCGTTATTAAACACATGGAACATTACCATAATCACATAATCACAATCATATAACACCCCAAGCAGAAAAAGGACTAATTTCTTCAGTAATCATCATCCCCTTGATCTATTCTACGGACAGAATGCTGTTTTCTAACACTGTCTTGCTCTCAAATCGAGAGTTTAACTTAGAATAACTTACCTAGAGGGCTATCTGTATGTTCAGTGAAACCAATAATCTTCAAGCATAAGGTCCTCCATAATTTTTATAATTTCCTTTTACTTTGAATTTTTGTCATAAATCTGAATGTTCAGTGGAACAAAGGTCTTTTATTGCTAGCATTAACATAATATCTCTTTCAGCAGGTCCTAGACTGAACCCTCCAAACATTACTGTAGTACAAATAATAATAACAGAAAGCCCT
>NW_009634306.1:34573-38576 GCF_000690535.1 Cariama cristata | reverse complement strand
CCAGGCAGAGGTCCATGCACTCCAGCTGGGCACTGACAGAGGGGCTGACAGCCCCTTCTCGTCTCCTCTCCCAAAGAGCCTGTATCCTTCACTCCAACACTCCTGTCGTAGGAGCCATCCCACCGCATCTCTGTGATGCCAATAAGGTCATAGCCCTGCAGGCCTGCGCCCGTCTCCAGCTCCTCTTGTTTGTTCCCCATGCTATGAGTGTTTGCATGGAGGCATTGAAGCCGGGCCCCCGATGAAGCTGATTTACCGGCCGGGGTGGGTGGGATTCCTTTCTGCCGCTCTTCAGTTGCTCTCCTGCTGACCTGTGATCCCTCTCCAGGCTCTGGACATCTACTGCTCGCGTCGAACTGGTAGGAGTGGGATGGATTGAGGTTCCGCTCCCCTGGCAATTTTAGCTTAAAGCCCTCTTCACCAGCTTGGCAAGCCGAGGACCGAAGATGCTGTTCCCCTTCTCTGACAGATGGACCCCAGCAGCCCAGGTTTCTCAGAGTGAGTCCCATGGTCTACGTAGCCGAACCCCTGGCTGTGGCACCAGTCCTGTAACCATTTCTTGATTTGCCAGATTCGACTGGCCCTTTCAGACCCCTCCCCTTTGACCGGGAGGTCTGATGAAGAAACTACCTGACGATACAAATCCCATTTAAATTACTTTTCTTTATGCTTTTTTTTTTTTCCCCCTCTATTGTCTTTGGCTTTGAGAGGAGCTTTCTGAGCTGTGAGGAATGTTATCAGTTTATTAAGTGCCTGTTTCTCAGAATAATCCATTGTAGCTGGAAGGGTAATGAGTGCCCTTCCGTAATTCTACACTCCGCTGTTTTCCTGCAGTGCTTCCGTGCAAGAGGCTTCAGTGGTTAAGACTGCTCTGATAATGTGCTGGATCACATGTCTGGACATAGGCAAGATACGAAACTTGAAACTTGGCTGTATGTACACTTTTAGGTCGGCATAGCTAAAAGCAGCCACAGTCCATCTCTTGAACTGTTGTTCCTGTTTCTTAGTTATCACGGAAAAGCAAAGAGAATTTATTTCAAGTACTATCCTAATCTGGGCCTTGTCCCAGCTATTAGCGTAAGTCTTCTTCAGTTTTCACTAAAGTTTATCAGGTAAAAGTGATATTTGAGCTGAAGCATTTGGAGTATGCCACCAGGGTCATCACGTTTTACTACTAGTTATTTTACCAGAGAAATCTCAGTGTAGAATCATAGAATCATTTAGGTTGGAAAGGACCTTTTAAGATCATCAATCCAACCATAAACCTAGCACTGCCAAGTCCACCACTAAACCATGTCCGTAAGCACCACATATACATGCCTTTTAAATGCCTCCAGGGATGATGTGTATATGTATTTGTGTGTATATGTATTTTTGTGTGTGTTTACATATTAAAAAAATTTATAAAATTTACACAGAAATATCGTATAAAAGCTGTTAAGAAATGCATTGATAGCATTGAGTCAAATTAGCTAGGCAGGTGAGTGGGTTGTCTTCCACCAGACCGTAGCCCACTGCAGAATTGTTCTGCAGAACAAATCTGAAAAATAATAATCTTTGCAGCTGACTTTCTAGGTAATCTTTTGTGGAGTATAGTTCTTATGTATTTCCATTTGAAAGTGGGCATTTAAATAAAGGATTTTGTTATGAGCATCTTGAGTATCTGATTATTCCCAAAACAATGGCAGTAATAGGAATTGTGTGGATCGTGGCAAGTATTTTATATTTCCATCTGTCTACTTGGTTAAAGTTTTTTTTTTTTATCTCTTCTTCTCGTACTTTGCCGTGCCAGATACATCGATTAGGACTGTGTAGAAGACTTACATTTCTTTGGTCAGCCTCAGAACTGCTGCTTCTTTGCCTGAAGTGAACAATATATGTTCCGTGGAGTGCCTCGTGGCTCCGTACCTACTATTAGCAGCGTTATTGATTAGTAATTTTAATGTCAACACTGTGGTTGGGGTAGGATGTGGGCATCAGTGAAAGACGAGCTTTTGGCCTGGGAGGGAATATTTTGCATGCAGTGATTGTGGAACAGCTCCCAGTCCGACTGTTTCTTCTCTGTCTAGAAATAAAGTACTGTGTGATGCATATAATAGTATGATTGTCTTTATGTTTAAAGATGTCCACTGGAATCTGGCCCCTTGGAAGTTAAAGGCTTACACCTGCAGAGAGAATTTACATGCTTATAGCTACGGCTTTGCTAGAAGGAGGATGTTTAGCTCTTCTGGCACTTAGATACAGCCTGGTTTAAGCTTTGTTTATTTATTTATTAATATGAGATAAAGGAATCCAATCTTTATTTCAGATTACTTAAAAAATGGCTGTTGGTGAGCCTGGATTTTCTAGAATACCATTTCCTTGGTGGCTTCTGTCTCTATATCTTATTCATGTTATATTTTGTTTCTCTCCATAATGGACTTTGTCCTAAAGCGCACGTGCTGAAGAAAGTCTTTGTGACACTCTGGGATTTGGCATTCCTCTGTGAGGATTGCTGATGGGAGATGCCTGGCTAATTCCCAGTGCATACTGTTCCCACAGACAACCTGGAAATGGGTGTGGGTGACGTGAGTAGTAGCAACAAAGGTATGAAGCTAAGATTGCCTTCTGGAATGGCAGCTCATCAAAGGGCTAGGAAAATCTATAAAATGAGCAATAAAGTTACTTTGAAAGTTTCGGGTTTACTCATTTTACTACTGCAGGAAAACACTTGTAATGTATATACGCGTAAAACACATTGGTTTATGTTGTGAATACAGTACATCTTCTTTGAAGAAGCAGATAAGGGGAAATCCCTTCAGAACTCTTACAATAACTGCTATAAAGAATGTTTTCTTCTGGGAGAATCTTAAACTGTGTTTATTCAGGATTCTTTCAATGAATTGTTTCCTTTCTGTATAA
Organism: Cariama cristata; assembly: GCF_000690535.1. Lineage (NCBI taxonomy): Eukaryota > Metazoa > Chordata > Aves > Cariamiformes > Cariamidae > Cariama > Cariama cristata. The sequence goes on along the minus strand of NW_009634306.1, from coordinate 35,675 downwards.
AGGATGCAGCAGTTAATCAACTTCTAAGTCTGCCTGGAAGAGGGTTAATTGTTAATCATTATCACCAGTGCTCAGAAATGTCTGAACTAATTTGGTGAAATGCATTTTCCCTGCAGCAGCGAGTGCTGTGTGTTTTCAACACTCTGCTATAGTAGACATCGATTATACAGCTTTGACATGTAGCTAAATCCCTGAAAACTCTGATACATGTTTCGAAAATAGCCCTCAAAATGGTATTGAAATCAAGGAAACGCTGCGTGGAACCCTCTCACCAGTGTTCTGCGTGACTTCCTAATGCGAGGGAGTTCACGGCGGCTGTCAGGGGCCTGTGTGCTACCTGTGGGAAGATGCCTGAAGGTATGCAGAAGAGGGAGGCTAGGGAAAAACAGGTTTTTAAGCCATGACTCTCTTGGAAATATGGAGCTTTATTCTGGTTTACCAGAGGCGTTTATCTTGACTAAAAATTCAGATGTTTTATGTGCCAAAGTCATTGGAGAAAAGAGTTGATAACTGAAACAAAGACTGGAATGCAGATCTTCCTTCTCCCAGGTGACGATCTGCTCGTATATGTATGTGTGTATAGACTTTCTGTCTGCAGGATGGACCTTTTGATGTTCCCTGCAAGGTGTATCAGGTTCGACAAGAGAGTTGAAGAGCTTCCCGCTATAAATGAACGGATTGGCTGTTGACAGAACACTTTCTTGGAGAAATGGTGGTCTGAATCCTAGCAAGAATTAACCTGGATCTCTCACATCTGAGGCAAGCGTGCCGTTGACTCCTGTGGAACAGAGCTACTGAGTGGGGCAAAGCAGCCCTACCTCCAGTTACTCTCGACCTCCAGTTACTCCCTCCCAAGTGAAGGAATCTGGTCTGAGTGCCATCTGGACCAAACCCCTCAGATGAAGCCCTCAAGAAGGGCTTGTGAGTACAAGTGTGAGACTAAGCTGCAAGATGGGCTGGTAAGCTGCTCAGGCCTGCCAAAATTGGGTGTGCCTGAAAGCAAAATTTCGCATGATTAGAGAATGGAAAACTTCGAGGTGCCTGGGGAATCCTGGTACCAGCTGAGAGGGTGAATGTGAAGATTGCGGGGGGGGGGGGGGGG
>NW_009634306.1:25928-34542 GCF_000690535.1 Cariama cristata | reverse complement strand
TGTGTTTCTGTATACCTACTGTGATTTTTTTTCTTTTCTTTTTTTTAAACATAAATTCCTTTTGTAGATTTAAATCTAAGCGTTTGAAAAAAATTGCTGTTTAAGCTCTGCAAGAAAATTATCACATCAGTCCATCTCGTCAAAATCAGCTCAACTCTCTAATGTACAATCGCAGAAATAATTTCCGATGGTGGATTTATGTATATGGATGCCATACAGTTCATGGCTAGTATCAGTTCTAACACAGGAATGGTTTGACCAGAGTTTGCTTTCGGTTTTTTCCACTCTCTATGTTGGTGAAGAAAGACTTAACATTGAAGGATTAGAAGGTTGTGCTTGGATGCATTTTCACATCCTGAGTATTGACAAATCGCCCGAATGTCTCTCTCTGTTGGACGGACTGACCTGTCAGTGCAGTGACCAGTGGTTTAGAAAGCTGGAATGTTTATATTCTGTTTTCAGAGGAAAGCCTGAGGCTGTGAACATGTATCGTGCAATGCAATACACAATAGTATACCAGAGACCGGGAAAGTTCATTGTGCCTGTAGCTATAATAGTGTGTTAAATACCAGTGTTATTAATCTTTCCTCACCTCAGAAACTTGTAGCCCATGTATTAATGTGTTTTTGTATGAGATTTAATTGCTCAGACTTGTAAGAACTCAAAACTTAAGATCCAGTTTCCCCCTCTGACTTGAGACTTGAGAAATCGGTTCTATTTAAAAGCAGCAAATTGTTGTTTTGATTATATTACATTTTCAATGGCGTATGGAGGTTCATGTATGGTTGCTCAGAAGGTTAATTTTTAAGGATCAGGTGTTAGGTGGCAGAGAGCAGATACACATTGTAGTTAGGCAACCCCAAGAGCCTGCTGGCCCCCACATCTGTGTCTCTCGTGTGATAAGGGTGTTACTAATCTAATGAATGTCAGAGTCTCCCTATTGAAACGGACACTGTATTCGAGTTGTGTGTTGTTTCTCCATGGTGGTAGGTGGGAGATGCTGTCCATGGAGTTTTCTTCCTTCCCTTGACAATACAATGAGCGTTATTCTAGAAGAAGAAATGACTGTTTTCTGTAACATCAGTGTAATTCGTAGAGCATTTTGACGCCACACCATGCAGTAATATTAGTGAGCTGATGGAGACATGGCAGTAGTGTAGGTCCCCGAGGCAGTATAGCAGCAACACCACGGACATTCAGCTTCCTCTTCTAGAGACAGCTCACCAGGCGCTAACTCGTGAAGCTCTGGGTCGCGGCGCAGGGTAGCAGCACACTTTCAGTCCACGTAACTTTCCCTTGAACTCATTCAAAAGAATTTTGGAATGTGTTTTCCATGAAAATAATTTCTCTGCAGGGATATCTCTGCTATAGCTCTACTAGGTCTGGAATTGCACTGGGAACTAAATCTAGCTTATCTTTGTATTGCTGGGATTAAGCCAAGCATCTGATTCTATGTATAAATATGTTAAAGTCAACGGGAAAGCCTGTGGCAGAGCTTTGCTGGTCTGGGATCTGAGTGAGGTCGACTAAAGAACATACCTGGAAATTTACCCTTTAGATGAAATGATGTTTTTGTTAACCAGCGTTTGCTTCTATGACATACATCAGCACCAGCCCCGAAGGTAAGATGTTTTATAGATGAGTGGAGACCAAGACTCAGACTAGGGCAATGATTTTCTAAAAGTAAATAGCAGCCAGGAGTGATGCTGGGAAGGGAATTCCAGAGTTATGGCTTCCTGCACCTAACGTGAATCATGTCAGCACCATATTCGCTATCTTAAAGAAATTACCACAATAAAACACCTTAATGTTTATCTTAACATAATAAAGAAAGGTGTTTCTTACCATAAAATACGAGTAGACCTGTGGAAGAAATAACAGTTTCTAAATTAGCTTCAGATGAAGGCAAAGCGTACCTTTTATTACCTGGGTTTGGCTTTCACATTGCATAAGCTCAAAATAGCAATGCTTATTTTTAAGAGTTTAAAAAAAAAAAAGAAAAGCTTGGAAAATTTTTTTTAAGGTTTTGACATTCAATCTGTCATCATTGTCTTCTTAAGAATGCACACAATGTTTAAAAAAAAAAAAAGGCAAAAGGAGAGGGTCTTGTTGAATGACATTGATCTTCTTTGGAGTTCTTGTTTGGTTTTCTGCTCATTAAGCTCCTGACAAGGAAACAGACTTGAAAAGGCTGAGAACTATGACATTAGACGTAGCTTTTAGGCATGTCATCAGGTCTAGTAATATAATATATACTAAACTTGATTTTTTCTTTTTTCTTTTTTTTTTTAACAGCAAGAACCAATATTTGAAAGTCATGCTTTTCTTCTGTGCTTCTTCACTTTGGAGTGCAACACTTAGTATACCTTCAGAAGATTTATAGACTAATTGCAAGGTTTCATCTTAATTTTTGAAAATTAGTTTCAGTTCTTCTAGCCTATACCAACAACATTTTTGTGGCTCAGTGCTTATGGTTAAAAAATGCACAGGACAGGAATGTATAGAAAAATGGAATAGAAATTTGTACTTGAGAAACAAACCAGTGGATGTGAGCCCAAGTTTTCATGTTGAGTGACAAAAATGATAGACCTCAGTACAGCAGGGGTAGAGAAACGGTGATAGAAGAAACAGCATAGGAGATGTAAATCTCCTATTTATGTAAATAAATGTATTTTGTATATTTTCTCATTTAAGAAGAGTATAAGGGAACAACTCTATAGTTCAAATAACTCAAATTCAAATGCTGTTTATAATACAGAGCTAAGAAGCGCATCATCACTGGATAATACGAAAATAGGGAATCTTCATTTGTTTTTGTCTCCTAGAGCATCAGAAACGATTCAAGGCCTTATGTCACCAGTACAACCGAGTGGTAGGTGTAGGCTAGGACGCTGGCACAGACCGGCGCCTTCTCTGTGGTGGTTTTTGGAAGTTTCTGTGCAGTATTTGGCAGAGTTTGTTGCCTCTCAACCACATGGCCTTTTAATAGGCTACAGCTATTCATTTATATGGTGCCTATGGTGGCGAAAGTATTTTGCACATGTACAAACTGTGTGGTGGGAGGGATGTGAGAGTTTTTTCTTTATTTGATGTTATGCTGAGCTTGCTTAGAAATACTTAGAATACCTGGCTCTTACTTGACTATCTTTTTTTTTTTTTTTTTTTTAAATACAGTTTTCTGCTATGTGTTTATACCCATCCTGGAAGAAACCTAAGTGCCTTTTTGTATAGCCTTTCGTGTCTCGGTTTCTGTGGCTGAGTGTCTGACAGTCAGTATTCTGCCTGCTGCTGAACTGCTGCGCGGATGAGAGCCACCAGTTGTTACCAAGTTCCCTGGGACCTTCGCAGGCCTCTTACAGGGCAACGTTGGAAGTATTTGCATGGTTGTTGGGATACTATTTGTGAATCCTCTCAGTATTCCATGCCTTCATTTGTATTATGGACGTGGAAGTGAATTGGGGCAATTAACATATTTTAAATATGTGCCTGCTTATTTTTTTGTGGCGGGGGAGGAGGGGAAGCCAAACAACCAAAGCAACAACCTTTTTGTTTTGAAAAGCTAGCAAATCTTTTCCACAAATTAAATTCTGTTAGATTTTTATTTTGTTGTAATAGAGTGTCTAGAACCAGACAACATGTTTGTAGTGAAACTCATTTTAGTGCAAACTAGGGACCAGAAGGTTTCACTGGAGCTTGCCAAGAGTGAATGGGCCTTAGCAAGTGTCTGGATGGAGACTGTGAAATTAGAAGGGACATCTGAGAATACGTGCTGAAGCCTTCTTTTTAAATTAACCTGCACTGAATGCAAGACTTCAGAACGTGTTTGAAGCAGACTTGTGGCCCTTCCCATCAGAAGCTAAGGGTAACTGCACATACTGCCCTGTCCTAGAAATGAAAATCAAATCAAATTCATGTCTCTGCTACACAGCTCTTGTTTAGCTTCATACAAAGTATGTCACAGGGCTTGCTAAAGCCATGATGACATAGGTACCTTTGGTCTGAATTGTTGTTTAAATCCATGTTGAGCCTTTCAGCGTTTTTGCCCTGCATTTTCTCTCACTGCATTCAGGTTGCTGCTGATCTGAAATGCTGCAAACATTCATAGCGTTGATAGTGTGTAATGGAGAGCGGTAGAAGCACCTCTGAATATAATGATGAAACTGATGTTATGAGGTACTACAGGTGGGGTTTGCAAATATTGGTAAAGAAACGGCACGCTTCGCATGCTGTGAGATAAATAGCAAAAGGGAGCCTGGAGGATGGCAAGTTGAATATAAGTCGGCAGCGTGGCCTTGCAGCAAGGAATGGAACTCCTTGTACAACCAAGTACAGCCTTGGTTGAGGGACGTGAGCCTTCCTCTCTGCTTGGCCGTCGCGAGAGCACGTATGGAGTCGTGTCACCAGTTCTGTACACCCAGTACAAACAAGACACTGGCAAAGTGCGGCCGTTCCAGCGGAGGTATCCAAGATGGACAAGGGGCTGGAGCAGCGGAGAGGCCGAGACACCTGGATTTGTTCAGCCAGGAGAAGAGAAGGCCGCAGGGGATGTTACCCCATCTCTTTCCCCAGCTGGAATCACCAAATTATTAATGTTTACATAGAGAGTGAAACTCTGGAGAAAAATTTGGTGATCTAGGCAATGCATACGAGTGACGGACAGAGCAAGGGAAGAAGAGGTGATGCTGGCTGGGTCTGGCAGGCTGTGTGGAGCAGGTTGTCTGAGTCCAAGGGTGTGATCACAAAGTAGGGCAGGGGAGAATCCTTTTGCTAGGAATCTGTCTGCAGAGTCATGCAGCTGATGCACCTTATAGTTTCTTAAAATATGTGTGCAAGGGACATAAATAGATTCTGCTCTTTTCTGGGAAATGACATGTAACTCGCACTTTTCCTGATTCATCCGTGCTGCAGAGCGCTCCGCATCCATCATCGCTCTCCCGTGTTGCAAATCATATTTGTCAATTTATGAAGTGCATATTTTATTTAATGAATTATTAATATGAGGAAAGCAAAATAAGGAATTCATTTACTATTTCCCATCATCAGGCAGATATTTAGCCATTTCCAGGAAGGCAGGGTTTCATCACACGTAACGGTTACTTGGGCAGACAGATACCATCACTCCGAATGTCCCTTTTTCCTCCTTTTCCTCCCGGCTGTATATGCTGAGCATAACATCATACGGTATGGAATATCCCTTTGGTCACTGGGGTCAGCTGTCCCAGCTGTGTTCCCCCCCCCCCAGCTTCTTGTGCCCCCCAGCCTGCTTGCTGGTGGGGTGGGGTGAGAGGCAGAAAAGGCCTTGACGCTGGGTAAGGCCTGCTCAGCAATAACGAAAACATCCCTGGGTTTTCAACACTGTTTTGGTCATAAATCCAAAGCATAGCACCATATGAGCTAATCTGAAAAAAAAATTAAGTATCCCAGCCAAAACCAGTGCAATTCTACTTGCATCTGGTGGTGGTTTCTTTTAGGTTTCTGTTAATCTCAACATATTTTACACAGTTTGTGCTTTCATCACTTAAAAAACAACCAAACATTTATTCCTTTTGCTAGGTTACTGAGTGCGGTGCTACTTTGGGAAGAAGGCTTTTTTTTTTTTTCCTTCCTTCAGTTGTCTACTTCAAAATGTGGTTCCAGATTACGATAGCAAAGCAATCTTTCCCCAGGGATTACTTGTCCTGCAAAGACTTTTCCAATTCTTTATTCTGTAGTTTCTACGCTCTTGAAGTGTCAGGAATTAATGTAAACCATGCGCTTGTTTATTGTCTTTGTCTTCATTTTACTAGTCATAGAGAAATTGAGAAGTTGTTTATTTTAGTGTCTGGGGTTTTTCTCCAAGCCTAAGCAATTGTTTGCCTTAAGTGAGCATTAGCTATCCAGTTTTACTTTGCATAAAACAAGTATGCGGTCTCTTTCATTGCTCCAAAGGGAGCAATTGTTCTTGAATGCTCATTATATTCTCCTTGTTTCTAAATAAAAAAAAAAAAAAAGCAGCACTTGCTTAAAATAATAACCAATTTAAAAGTGTGCTTCAAATCAAATGGGATTTGTGTTACTGGGAAAAGAGAGCCCTTATGCTTGATGTGTTTTAAGTGCAAAGTGTGTGACCTACAGGTGTTGAATATACAGTAATTCTACTTGGCTTCAGTCCATTAAATTAGCCACCCTGCTTTCTTTAGCTTACTGGGAAAATTGCAAATGCATTGGTTTGTGTCTCCTTGGCAGTTAGGACTTTAGCAGGACATTGATTCTTAGCGGACTTCCAGACAGAGTCCCATTGTTTATCATTAAACCCTGCCAAGAACTTATCAGATGCTGTGTAATGAGCCCCCTTCTTTTCGAGATGCTTCGGTGCTGAAAAGAAACTGCTAACAATTATTGACTTTCATTTCGTAGTAGTCATTTTAAATGAGAAAAGCCTATTCTATTTTAACTTTTTTTTTTTATTATTTTAATGATTTCATCTGGTATATCGAAGGATGCTTGTTAAATGGGATTTTTCAGTCATGGGCATTTTGAGCATTTGTATGCGGCAGGTATTGCTTTGTCACCGTTAGTATTGCATTTCCCAGGTATGATGGGGTTCGGGGATTGTTGCTTTCTCTACAGCAACGTGCCAGCTCTGTAGGTACAAACTTGGTAAAGAAACTGATTTAGTTTAAAAAAAATAAAAAATAAAAAAAGAAAAATCCCCAAACACGACAGAAATGACACGTGAAGATGTGCGTTCTGTGCCCTTTTGCGTTAACTGTTGAGGTGAATTAAAGACTCGTGGCTGCCACAAGAGCCTGCTTAATTTCCCTACTGTCTGATTCCTTCTTTCCCCCTTCGCCCTCGCCTCCGGCTCTAGTCCAGCCACCCGCCTGCTCCCTCCACCTTCATTTTCTGCCAGCCCTACCTGCAGAACGGAGAGGCGATACGGATCCTTCTGCAACTGCTCGGGCAACCGCGTGAGTTAATGGTTGGAGCAATCGCAGCTATGCGGTGGTAGGGCTTTCTGCTGCAAAGCAGTTACTCTGAGGGCAGCAGATGGTGGCCAAGGAATCCCCTGGGTTTTTTCTGACTCCGTGGCCTGTTTCAGCTCTCTTCTTCTGCCTGAAGTCCCCAGCCATGGTGGCAGCTTGACAAGTGCATTGAGCTGGCACCGCTGCTAAAAAGGCATCTGGGATACACCCAGCCAGGCCAAAAAAAAATTCAGTTGAAAACAGGCTACTGAAGGCTGGGAAAGACCTCCATCTTTTTTTCAGTACAACCACTACCTTAAAGTGCTCCTCAGGCTATGGTATTAGTGTTCGGTTGCCATACGCTTTCCAATGGCAATTTCTAATGCTTCTGCCTGACTGCCCAGGGTATTCTGGTTTTAGAAATTAGATATTTCATCAGCTTTAAAATATTACTGACACTGTTGCAAGTGATTTCTAAGGCTGCAAGTGAATTAGTTAGGCGTCTCTTCTTTCCACTTGGCCTCACTGGTGTGATAGAACATACTGGATATATTCAACGTGCATTTTCAGTGTAACATTTCTGTTTTCTCAATTATGAAACGCAGCAGAAGGGGCTATCATGTTCCAATTTCTTAACAGTTTTTAAAAGCCCATCTTAAAAGTTATTAATTCGTATCTTATAAGAAGCATCATGTTAGAAGTCCTAGAAGATGCTGTATTTTGCTGTAAAACTTCACAAGTCTTTTTTATTAAAAGGAGAAAGGAGGGGATTACAGAAGATACAATGCAACCAAACAAACTTTCTATCCATTTAGAAAAATATTTGAACTACTACTTCCTTTCAGGGAAACCGTGATTAATGACCACTGAGTAAAGAAAATTAATCTATAATGATAAAAAGCTTCATTGGTCACATCACCTGTCTTCAATCCCTCTTAATAAAACGGTACTGCCATGGGATGCAGCAAGGGAAGATTCATGTGTTGAGAGCCAGGCTCCAACGGATAATTTACGTTCAAATGTACTTGCTGCAGATTTCACTGGTAACTAGCTATTTGATCAGCGTGTGCTTTACTGAATCCTATCATAGCTTCATCAGTACTGTTCTGTCCCCCCGCTGTCACTTGGATGAGCTGTTCGGATGGCACAGTGGTGACAGCTGTGTCCCCAGAACTGCTCTGTACCAATGAAAACCTCCCTCTTTATATCCAGCAGCGGACGGGGTATTTGTTCTGCCCTAACAGCTGCGTACCTACAAGAGAGCTGAAGAACAGCTGCTGTGCTGAGAGAGCCAGAAGTGAAAAGATGAGTTTTTGCATTTGGATAATCAAATGTGAGAGATTCTGGTATGGTTCAGCCATATGTAAATGCATCATTTTTCGGTACAGACTGTCTTGTCTTTTCTTCTGACTTGTTCTCTCCAGCTGTGCTTTCATAGTCACTCACTGCTTTGGTTTCCTCACCATTTGCTTCCTTCTTGGTCTTACAAGATGTTGATGAATTACATCATCTGCCTTATATCAAAGGAGATTCATCTTCATTTAGTTTAAAATTGTCTCTAAGAATATTTCTATAGTTTCTTCTACTTTCTTTGGACTCCAGTTTTATGAGAAAGTGCTGACATACTCAAAAAGGAATCTCAAGTGTATTTCCGTATCTGATCCATGGGA
>NW_009634306.1:10196-25897 GCF_000690535.1 Cariama cristata | reverse complement strand
TGTCAGTTTTGTTGTTTCCTTGCTTGTTTCCCACTTCAAATTTTTTGTGATATAATAGGCTTGTTACATGCTTGGATATTTGCAGTTCTTTAAACTAATTGTGAAAATCCTGTTCATCATTTTATCTGTGCTTAAAGTTACCTTTCTACTTTAAATCACCTTTTGATGGTGACTTACAGCCTTCTCTCCTCTGTTGTAGGAATACTTCCACAGTCTTAGTTGAGTCACATGGAAAAATGAAGATTAATGTGTTATTTTTAATGTAAGAATAAGAGAAAGAGTGATCAGAATGACTTAATCTTACCTTCTGTATATGCATTTAGGTAGATATATTCTGTTCCATAGAATTTTTTTTTCGGAAGTTAAGGCCCTATAAAGGTTGATGGGTAATTTTGCTGTTACTTTCAAGGATCAGGAATTAAATTATTTTAAACCCCTTTAATGCTCTGCATATTTTTGTTGTTCTTATCGTAGAGCAAAAAGAAGACTTTTTAAATCCCCCGCCCCCAACTTCTTTTTTCCACTATTTTCTGGAGTTTAGTTCTTAACCATTTTCTGCTCAATTTTCATTTTAGTTCTAAAATGAAAAGAATATGTCATTAAAGGATTTTTTTTTTTAAAAAAAAGGAAAAATTTTGGTAAAATTTTCTAAATAATAAAAAATTGCTCCTTTTAAAATCCAGGCCACAAAAGTGGCCTCTGGATTTTTAAAGAAAACTTTCCTCTGTTTTTTTGAAAGCTCTAGATGTTTTGCCCAGGATGTACTTTAAACTCGTTTTCCTGGTCCTCCTGTAATGCAGGATTTCAAAGCGGAGGGCACGGCCAGAGCAACGCATCTCCTTGTGCCTGCCCAGCGGCTGGGCCGGGGCCGTGGGGGGAAACGCTCATCCCCTCGCTCCCGGCTGGGCACGAACCGTACTGCTGGAAGCTGGGGATGGGGATAGGAGCACAAAGAGGGCAAAGTACCGCAACTTGGCTATGCTAAGTAGGAGACATAATCTTCGGTGTCAATAAGGTGATTTAATTATTACCTTTTTTTGTAATTTACCTGTAAATTCTCCTATATTCTTTTTTTCAGACGGTGCAGGAGTAATCAAGAGTGCTCAGGCTGACATAGTTAGTAACAAGCATTGGAGCGTGAGTTAGCAAGTGCCTCTTCTGTCAAATTATGACCAAAATAGTTTGTGGTGCGAGAGGAAACGTTTTGAGTGGTATTTCCCCTCACAGAGAGAGAAGTGGACTCAGAGCATGTGCCTACTTACTCTGTCCGTGTTATCTTTAATGCGCACGTCCCAGAGAGCCAAGTCAAATTTCATAAATTGCTTTGAACAGCCATTACACTTTTCTATGAGTACCTGATTTGTTTGGTGAATGGCCTTCATAGGCAAGTCCCATTTGAAAAAAAAAAAAAGGTTGCTCTAGATAGCCTCTCTCTCTAAAAATAGTGAGACGAAGCAGCTGACTAAACAAAATAGAAAGGAAGAGACTGGGCTATTTAGATGTTGGCAGATATTAATACAGCAGAACAAAGGAGGCAAACACCATTGGAGATTATAATGCAGTCTTCAAGTTAGTCATTTAGACCAGGAAATATATTTTGCTTCTTTACTGCAGATTTATTACAAATTCACGGCCCACCCAGCAGCTGGGAATTATTCAGTAAGTCTTGCTGCAATTCCATGGCAGCCCAAGCCCAATTTAACTATTGACTTCTGCGGTGCAGTCTTCTTTTCTCTATTTTATGCCTTGTATTCCCCATCTTTTTGTCTTCAAGTCTGCAACTCGTTGGACCTGGGCCAAGCCATTTCAACACGCTTGATGTGGCAGAAAGCTCCTCTGCCAAAAAGCTGGCTTGGTGTGCTGAAGAATGTGGGGTAAGGTGGGTGCAGGGCCAATGCCAAGGAGGACATGAGGCTCCTTTGGTTCTTGTGTGTCATTCAGTCAGCTACTTAACCCGTGATTGATGATTTACTTATTCATTTATTACACTAGGGCTTCTCTACACGATCCCTTCCGATGAGGATGGCAGGGACCTGATAGCCCAGCGCTCACATGAGTTTAGCTGTGCAGCCAGCAAATCTTTGGATCACTTTTATTTGGGGGTATTTTATTGTGCGTGAAGGCTAGAACGCATGATCATACCTACAGCTTCCGAGTGTATGACTGGTCCTTTGTCTTCTGACTAATCCCACAAGAAATAGATTAAAGCAGCCATAGTGTACTAGGTTAAACATTAAAATTCTCGCTATGAGTGGTTCAGCGACCTGATGGTGTTTGGTAGGCAGGTTGGGAGTGTCAGCCTCCCATAATTGCTTAGTCCTTGTACTGGGCTGGGCCTTGCTCTTCCCGAGTTACCGTCTTCAGAGTCGCCACTTCTCCTCTCAGGGCTTCGCGTCTTTTCACATTGGTTGCTTTTCCAAATCTTTGATTTACTGAATTGTTATTAAACTGGCAGTCTAATTTCTCCACTCTGCCCTTTGCTTGTTTCTGCTTTTTTGTTTGGCTAAATAGCCTGTGTACGTTCTTGCATATGGACTAATGACAATAACCATGCTCAACAACCATGTCTACAGTATAATCAGGTCAAAATCACAAGCCTGTGCCTCACGAAGCTGTTTGTTTGGGCCTAAGTCACATAGCCTTCAATAAATCTGCAGCCATAACCCCGTAGGCTTTTGTACAGTGCAATTTGCATTCATCTGTGTCTAATATTTATATCACCTAGGTGTCTAAGTACAGGCGTACCTGCTGAGTGTTTATTGATCTATTACCAAAGCACGTGAGGAATGCAAACCAGCTACCCAGGAACCGGCTCAGAGCGGCGGTGAAAGAACATAGTTTATTTTAAGACACACTGCTTGGGGGGTGAAGTTCATAGGTAGCTTTCTGACAGCATAAAACAGTAACCACGTTGTCTGTTCCTGCTCATTCCTGTGCAGTGTTTGCATAGGCATTTATACAGCTGCAAAGTGAACCGAGCCAGGAAAAGGAACGCAGCTGAAAAGCAATCTTTTTCTAGTTTTATTTTAACCGGGAGCAATTCCTCAGTTTGGTTCATGGTGTGGCCACACACGCTTTGTGAGGGGCAAGGCGGAGATGGGAATGAGCAGTTGGGGACTGGCGGGGGGCTGCTGCTTAAACTGATTGAAGAAGTGATGCTGCCGACTGCCGGACCTGCAGTCTCAGGAGGTGGTAGCACCTTGCTGCTGGCTGTGGTCATCTTCCAAAGCCTGGCTGCCTTTCCCCATTCCCTCCTCGGCCTCCCGGCTGCCGTCCTGGCCCTGGCAGGCACCTGACCTCGGCACGAGGCACTTCAGGATGCTGAATGGCTGTATTAGGACTGAAATTCTGCAGGTGTGGGTAACGCTACCTCATTCTCAATCCAGACGCTTTTTAGGCAGAAATTCATTATGCTTAGTGTTGGGAATCCGTGTGCAATTTGCTTCTTACATTTCCTGTAAGATTTATTTTTTTGCCGTGCGCTGTACAAATGGCATTAAGAACGTGGTGTAAGAACAAAGAATGAAATTTTGACTTTTGTTTCCTTTCTATTTTCTTCCGGCTTTATATCTTGTTTTGTTAGATTATGCAAAACTAGAACCATTTGGTATTAATATTAAGACACATGGATTAAAAAGAAAAAAAAACAAAACAGAAAAGTGTGAATACATTTGCAGGCTGGTTATTTAGAAGTAGAGGATATCTAAGAGATTTTTATACTGCAGACAGGAAAAAAAAAACTAACTTGTCAGAAACATAATGGGAGAATATGTCACAGTTGTGTAAGATACACAGCGCGGAGTGTTAGTTTCTTAGCAGCTGTGACAGTTATGATAGCTAAAGCCTTGAAACTTCTGTTCAGTGTTTTTACAAGCAAAACATCACGCTTAAAGTGAAGAACTCTGCCAACAGTCATACTTTTGTAAGAAGAGGGATTATGAAACATAAGCATTTGGATGCTGATTTTTATATTGTCTGTCAAGCCTGTCTAGGCAAAGACTGATGAGGTATAGCAGTTTTTATACATTATATCCAAGATTAAGTTTAGGTTGACTTTTAGATTGGAAGGTATGTAGGATATGTTTCTAAAAAGAAATTTTTAAGAAACCCTCACAGCATGTGGTATTCCACAGCAGCTGCTAAGCAGAAATTTCTAGCTGTTGAAACTGGTGGGTTGTTGGAGGAATTAGATCCATATTGTCTCAATAAAGTGAGAGTACTACTTCTATGTCTTGTATACTAGTTTGATAGTATAATGAATTTAAAACCAAGAAAAGGATTTTGGCCTTCAAATGCATCATGTATGTATTCTGGCAACCCGGAACACAAGTTCGGCACAGGTAAGAGCAGTATCTTGTCTGCTGGCCTTTCTGGAGATGTGTCTCCCTTTCCACCATACAGCACAGTCGTTTCTGGTCTAGGACCAAATAATTCTTACCATGCCCTGTGATCTGCAGTGGCTTTGTAGTCTGAGCACAGACTGCCTGGGCTGCTGTGGTAGCCGTGAGCTCTGTAGCATTTTGGGGAGCACAGCTGTGCTGACTGCGCGAGGGCCACGCATCCTACAGCCGGTTTTGCCCCACCAGCCCCAGCCCAGTAGTTTTCCCTCCTTGGTTTTCCTGCTGTGGAAATGGGCCCTAACGGTATCAGGATTATGGAAAATTCAAATGGTACTGCCCCTCACTACCTAACGTACCCGGTCTGTTTTTTAGCTTTTAGTGGGGTTGCATGTCATATTTGCTGTCTCTACGGAAGTTATCAAGATAAGACTAAAAAGGTTATGTGAAAATTAATGCCATTTTTCTGTTTGCACTTGTTAATGCCCTGCAAATAATAAACTATTTAGAAACCGTGAGAGCTTCTACAGCCTTTGTAGGTGGCATGGACTTACCTCAGACATTTTTGCCATCCCTTATCACCTAAGTAGATGTGTTGGCTGATGTTGGTAGCATGCCTTTATAGTGACAAGTGTTGAAAGGAAGGTGAAGAAGCAGGGTAAATAGTTTTCAAGGCTTGCAATATTTTTCTTACCCAATTTGTGAATCGTGGAGAACTCCAGTTGTCACACTTTAAATTTGCGATTCAGAAGCATCCAGACGCTTGCTAGAAGGTTACCATGTCGTCACTCAAGTAGCAGTTGCTCTCAATTGAAGAAAAAATTTCTAACAAAGCTTTCCTTTGGGTTCATTTACAGTTTTATCACAGTTAGTGGTAGGCTTTGTACTGTATTAGTGTAATTTATAATAGTTCTCTGTGTTGAAGTAGCAGTTGACATTCCAAGGACTAGTTCCATATATATTTTTAGTAAATAACAGCTTTGTACAGCACCTTTAGCTCTTTCCTTGTTTGGTACAGAGTGCTACAGTGATCTTTGCTTGCTGTGTGTTACATGTTAGATTTATTAGTATTTTCTTTTTCTGCTGAGATGTCAGTGGTTACGTTTGAACCTGAGGGATGCGTTTTAAAGTAGTTGACACAGGGAATTACAAAATCGGATTTCTTTGCAGCTTACACAAAGATAGACAAAGGAAGTGGGTAACACAAAAGGGCTCCTGGATTTGCAGGGAACTCCAAGAGAGCTTTCTGTTCAGTGAGTGGAGCGAGCAACGTGTTCCAGTTGGAAGACGTTTCTCAGGCTGCCATGATTTATGCTGTCTGGAGTGTCATCTCGTGTCTTCTTTCTCTTCCATCCCTGACTGCTGGTGCTTCCTCTCACCTGTTCATTACAGGAGCGGTTAAAACAGTCGAACTTGAAAATAATAACGCCTGACTGTGAGGGAGAGCAAGAAGAATATGGGGAAGAGATGAATGACACCAAAAAGCACAGGCAGCTTGATGTCAGAGTTAAGTAAGAAGGGGAAGAAAGCTTTTGGACATTGGGAGAGCACAGCCATAAAATGCTTTATGGGTTGTTCACACCTTCTCCTTCACCAAGATTGCCAGCTGTGGAGGCCATATGTTGGTACAGACTGCAGTCCTCCAACCTGGAGCAAAATAACAAATGATTCTACCTGTTTGTTGAAGGAGCTGAGGAATTACTAAGGAATATTCCCTTGTCCTCTTCACATGTATTACCACTTCAGAGCCACTCACAAGAGAATCGTTCCAAGTGTTTTCTGTTCAAGACAGCTTTCTGAGCCCTGGAGGTATTCATGATACAAAGCAGGAGAACTTTCACGTGGATGGGATTCTTAAGCTGTATTTATAATTAAGTTAGGATTATTTTTTTTTCCCTCCACTCCTGTTTTCCCCACCCTACACTTTCAAGCCTTTGAAGAGAGGCCAGCTGTCTGGCGTGTCTGTCATAGCTTTCCTATTTCTGGAGTGCTTCCAGTGTCAGAGATTTCTAGCAGCTTATAGAACTTTATCAAATAGGGACCATGAGATGATCACACCGACAGAATTGCTGCATCCCTGCTTTTCTCTGTGTTACAAGAATAAAGCAGAGACACAAACTCACATAGATTCCAAACTGGAAAATGGAACCAAAAATTGCTGGGATGAACTGTCTTCCTGAGATGTGTGTGTATGAATACGGATGTATTGTTTGAAAGGGTACAGTAAGCATTTTGGCTTTCTCTTGATGCTGTACTAAGGCTGTCGAATGTGCTCGGTCTGTTACAGCTGAGGCAAGGTAGTGGAGATCCCACTAATTTTTCGAAGTTGTTTATTCAGAGCAGCCGTGAGAATGGAGAAAGAGACTGATACTGGCTTTGGCCCAGTTCTATACCAGTGCTAATCTCTGACTAGCTGTAAATTCCAGCCCTAACTGGATTGAAGTGCATATTAGTTTATAAATTTGGGTCCCTGTGATCATCAGCTGGATGCTTTTGCTTCTGTTCTGTACGAAGCCCCCTTGGTACTTAATTTTTTTGTAGTGAAACTGTGGACAAAATAATCCTTTTTCCTTCTATGCAATGTGTGTCAGCACTGGTTGATTAAATCCTGGCTATTTCTGTTCTCCAAGGAATACAAGTAATTACACTGAATTGTGTATTAGACTTTGAAATACAGTCTGATGTTTGGTTAAGGTTTGACTGGGGGTTTCAACAAACTTGCTTCCTTTGAGATTGTTAAATGTAAAATTGAATTCATATCTATAAGAATGCAGCATTGATAGCTGTCAACCAATACCTCCCAGTCTGTCATGGGTTAGTGTAAGATTAAATATGTTCAAGGTAGGGAGTTATTCTTTTTATGATGGAAAAATGAAAAGGCTAGTGACTTGTCTTAGGTGGTAGATGTTTGTAGTGGAGCGGGAAGTTGGGCCCACATCTTCCAAGTCTTAGGCAAGTAATATTATGGTCATTTTTCTTTCCTTGATATGCTACTAAAAACTCAGTCAATTGATTTCTTTTTTTTTTTTTTTGAGGGTACTTAAATCTTGCTATGAATAACTTTTGAAACTAATGATAATTACTTGTGATCTTTTGTCTTTGGAATCAATTCTGGAGAGGATTGTACAACAGTTAATTAATTTTCTTGTCTCTAGTTATTGATTGCTTGGATTGCTTTGAGTAAGCTGTTCTCGGTTCAGCTTAACAGGTCCTTGACATGCCTTATCTCTCGTCTTTGACTGGCTGAGTTTCTTACATACAAAGTATTTGTTTTCCTCCAAATGGATAGTAATGTGGCTTCATTCTTAAGGGCTTAAGCTATAAAAACCTCATGCATAAGCTGGGTGAGTTAACTTTTGACCTGATTTTGGCTAACAGTAGCAACCATCAGCAGATGGAGAACTTTATCTTTCTGCAGCACTTTATAGTGTTTACACAGCCTCAGATAAGAGCTGGAGAAATTCTGCCCCCTCTTACAGCACCACTTCACCGGGTTCAATGTGAAATTGTTTTGTAGGAATAAAAAAATGCTGCATAAGGCAAAGTATGCATTACGTTTTTTCTCCCAGATTCACGCTTTATCCTGTGTGGAAAACTAGAATCTTTTATATTCTCTTCTTGGATAATGAGTTTCTTTTTTATCTAAAAATTCTTCCACCATGCTTTTATGGTAGTTGTTGTTGTGATGCAATTGGCTGCCTGTGTTTTGAGTTCTTTGGAACAGGGTAATGAGTATTTAAACTGAATTTTTCTTTTAAGGCCTGTATTCTAGATCTCAGCTAAAGACCCCAAATAGGCTTCATCCTAGAGGTTTTGTCCCCACCATTGATAGGGAGAATTGAAGGATGGATATGAAGTCGGTGCTTTGCTTGCTATGGGGTAATCGTTGCTGTGTTTTTGTGTTGGAAATTTGTGAATTGCTGTTTTTCTTCTGCATAAGACACGGTAGAAGCATGCGATTTGCATGGTGAATGGGTGGTATGAATGTAATGCTGCTTCCTTGAACCTGTTACGAGAACAGCAGCAAGCAGATGTCTTTTACAGGAGAAAGTGGAGACCTGCCTAATGGAGGAAACTCTCTGAGTTCTGTCCCCAAGCCTGTGGGTTGAGATCTGCCTGCATGCGTAAGGTTAAATCTGTTGCAAGTGTTTTCCTAATTACATCCTTGAAATCATCCGACTGTATTTCAAGCCTGCGATCTACTCAGCAAGACCAGAGTAAATAGTGCAAATTAAAGGTCAGGCGCAGACACACACATTTCTTGGGGTGGAATTACAGGATGAAGCGAGTGGGGCGATGCACTGCTAAACTTAAAGCTATGAAACATCAAAGAGGTAATTCACACTGGTGTGGCAAGTGCAGGAAGTGACATAGAGGTAATAATTGCAAATTAGCATAGTGCTCTTAGGCATTTGCGTTGAAGCCTTTTCTTGCACCCTTTTGTGTATCAGCAGATCTGTCTGGATCGGCGGTCCTCCCTGCAACTGGGAGGATTTGAGGGCCATTCGTCATTTAAACATTTTCTGAAAGATGTTGTAGTTGTTGCATTTAACCTTTAAACTTATTTTTGCATTAAAAACATCATCATACTTTATCTTCTTGGTACATTGGTGGAAGGATGGCATGGGAGAAATCTGGCTACAGTTATCACCAAAGCTTAATGCAACTTCGTGTTCCTTCTGGCTTGCAGGAATTCAATGACAGAGGAAATAGGTCTCCCTTCTTCTGTTCGGTATTATTCTGCTGCAGAGGAGGGAAGCACTTGAACTCTGCTGGGTACCTGCGTGTGCCGGCTGGTCGGTGATGTTACCGACAGCGTGGTGCGGCTGCTCTGACGCCTTAAATCTCTTGAGGAATCAACCCTCCCAAACTTTAACAAAAAAGCACTTTGTTAAGTGCTTTGACTTAAGCACACTTAAGATAAATATTTGTTGACTGAAGGAGTATGTGTGGGCAATATCGTAAGTAGGTAGCTTAATAATTATCCAAATGAGTACCCTGCTTGTTTCTTTATTTAGACGACCAGTGCTTAAGCAACCAAGGATTTGGGGAGAGGAGGGAGAGAGGGAGACAAGGCAGGAGGAAGGCAGTATCTCTTTTTGCAGTGTGCTCTATCTTGGTCTACATTCAAAGAACTTGGCTTTTAGTCTTTCTCTCTTCTGCTAACCTATGTGGTCTTTTCTAGAATGTTTTTCTTGCCCCTCTCAACACCTTTCCACTCAATGGTTTATCTTAGCTACTAATTTATTTTGTTAAACACAAGTACCTTTTATAGACTCTAATCAGTTACTATGGTCAGATGGTTTATTTTATTCTTATTAAGATCACATAGCTAAGTTACAGATTTATACCTGTGGTATAGGAAAATGCCATGTACCGTTGTATATTGAGTTATCTTCTGATACGTATGTAGCACATATAGCTGCATGTATCAATAGAACTAACTATTTTAAAAGATGAAATCCTATTCCATCAGTGACCAAATGCACATTATGAGGTTTCTGGTCGTCATGCAATGATGGTTGTTAGAGAAATTTCTCTTTTGTTCCAAGCTGTGTTCCCTTCTGCTGCTGTATCCACTTCTTGGAGATATTTACACACTGATAGCATGTAAAGATATGTCTTGAAAACAGTGAGCCGGTTTTCCTGATGCAGCATTCCTTAATACTGATAATACAAATGATTAAAGCATCAGCTGAGAACTGTTCAGGAATGTTGTCTCCTTTTTTTCTTTTCCCTGCTGCTGGTTTTCAGTCACTGAAGCCCATTCATGGTAGATAAGTGAAAGCACAGAATTGCAACAAGAATGTTCTCTTATTTCAAAAGACTGTTGAACTTCTTTTTTCCTGTAATAAAGTTTTATTGCTTCCTATATATTTGCCTGGTATTATGGAAAGGATAGCTTTCCATTCGCTGGGTGATTTAGTTCTGTAGAATTCTTCAGTTTACACTTAAAGCTCTAAAATTTGCTGATTCAGCACTCTTTCTAGATTCTCCACTCAGTAACTTGTCCTGGCCCTTCTGTCCATATCTTTATTTAATTGTCTTAGTAAGGTTTATTGATGCAGCCCATCCTGCATTTCTCTCCCCAGTTTTCCCTCCTTCTGTCACGACACAGGGAAGACTTTTTGCTAACCTCTGGTTTTCAGTGCAGCAATAATTAAGAGTCTGAAAGGATGTGCTTTTTGAACCTTGCCATGTTTGAGGGATTTAATACTGTAGCTCAGGCATAAAATTTTGCTCCAGGCTGACACTTGGAATTGAAGATCTGAGTTTGAAAATATTTCAGTTATGTTTTTATTTTGTTTATACACAGCTGTAAATCCTTGAAGCAGATAATTAGTTTTCTGTTTGTGTCAACGTCTGCATAATCCATGCATCACGTTAGAGGTGTCAGAACAAAAGTAGCAAGCTACACGTTACCCTCTGAAACTCTTTATTCCTCTGTTGATGTTCACAGAATATGTTCTGAGGAATTGCTTGATGTGCACATAGGACTTAATCTCAGTTGACAATTTCTGAACGTCATTTAACCTCTGAAACCGTGTATTTTTAACCTATGGATAATTGGTCTATTGCGTGACCTGCATATAGTGAAAATTAATATAGCTAACAAAAAGAAATTTAGTATACTATTAGCATAATGAAAATTCAATTTTTCCTTCAGTTTAGGTTTGAAGTCTGATTAGGCTGGAGTATAGGGCGTATGACTCTGTGTGTGCATCTCTCCCCTCCCCTTGTAATATGTACCCACGCTTTGTTCAGTGGTTGCTTTTCGCTTGATTTCAGAATATATACTATGAACTAAAAAATGTGCAGAAGATAATAAAAATAAACAAAGCTCCTCAACTTCTATGAAAAAGGTGAACGTTTTTTAGCTTAGAAAAAGAGGCAACTGAATCAGGGATGTGGCAGACAACAATTAAATCATGGCAAGTGTGGAGAAAGGAGACCCAGAGTGGTCATTCATGGTTTGTCACAGCATGAGGACTAGATGCCGTAAAATGAAACAGGCAGCTGGTTTAAAACAAAGAGAAGGAAGTACTTGTTCAAAAGGTACGTGTTTGTACTTTGCAGTTTATTGCCATAGGATGTTGTGATTACCACCAGTCTAGATGGGTTCAAAAACTGGCAGCAACAACCCATGGACAGTTCAATTAACCAGGCCGTGGACAGGCAATTAAACACCAAGATAAGCACAACGTCTCTGCTCCGGGAAGTCCCTGAATTGCAGATTGTCAGGAAGGAGGGTGAATATATATATATATACAGGAGGAATTATCACTGTAAGTGGAGATGTTCGTGTATTCTTCCCTGAAACGACTTGTTACTGGGCAGTTTTGGAGAAAAGAGGGCTTCCTAATTCCTGCTTCAAAACACAGTTCAGAGCTGTCTCCCAAACAAACAACACTTCCTTCTTTACAGGGAAGAAAAACTTCTAAAAATGTATTATCTAATGGGAGAAAATAATGTGAAAAATCTCCTGCTCTCGTCCATTGAGGGAGAGTATTGAAAGACACGTTGAAATGCTTCTCTATTGTCAGGCCAAAGAGACAATAACTAAATCAACTGAAATCCTACAGATCCTCCAAAATGAAATGGCCTAACATCTGTGTTTCCTTATACTTCTGCTCTTTGCCCTTTTCCTATGAAGTTTGCAAGTGCCAAGGGAAATCTGCACAGCCTGGTGAAAGAGAAGAGACTAATAATGATAGTAAATAAAGCTATTTGATAGTTTTTGTTATGAGAGACTGCAGTGTTTTTCCTACTAGTGTTTATTTTCTTACTAGTGTTTGGGATTTTTTTTCCATTACTAGTGTTAGGAGTTTTTTTTTTTCTTACTAGCATTTATTTATTTTTTTTTTCCCATTACTAGTGGTTTGTTTGCGGTTTGTTTGTTTGTTTTTTTCCTTACTGGTGATTTTTTTTTCTTGTATAGGAGTTTTTTTTTTTCTTACTAGCATTTGTTTGGTTTTTTTTTTTTTCCATTACTAGTGGTTTGTTTGCAGTTTGTTTGTTTGGTTTTTTCCTTACTGGTGATTTTTTTTTTTTTCTTGTGTCTTTCTTTCCAATTTATCCTGGTGCTAATTTGATAATGACCTATCTACCTAAACTACACCCAAGGTTATACAAAGGATTTCTGAAAGGCTCAGAGTAGCCTTATGAAAAAGCACATGGTGCCTTTGATTGCGAAGAGTTAGAATGTGAGCTCCCGTACACACAAGGAATAAGATTTCTCCTTTCCCCCAGTGAATTGCTTTCTGTTTAGAGGGGAATAGTAGTAAGACAAGTTTTCATCTGTGTTCATTTATATGGATAGCTTACTCAAATGGCATCTGATAGTTCTTGGAACTGGCCTGTAGCGTATGGAAAGCACAATAAAGAGAAACGGCTACAAGAAACTATTTATTCACCCTTTATGTTGAGCTGTGCACCTGTTTTGAAATGCGATGGGCAAATATTGCATGGTTTGCACACAGTATTTTGTATGTCTTCTAGCTGGTAAAGTTTATCAATAGTCAAAATAGTCAAATGGATGCAGCATTGGGTGTCTGCTCCTCTTGGAAAGGGAGAGTTATCAGGCTGTGTGGGAATGCATGGGAGCATCTGCAATATAATTAAAAAAACCCCAAACCAACTCCCCAAAAAAACCTCAGATGGACCATGGGGCTCTTGAGTTTGAGCTTAGTCCACTTATACCAGTTCTTAAACCTTGGAAGAAATTCTGCTGCAAAACAACTGATGATATTTCAGATGCAGAAATTGGCATTCACTTCTAAAATACAGTACTTACTGTTATGTTTTTACTCAGAGTTGCCTTACCTGTCAGGGATTTATTGTTTTTAGTAAAGTGGGATTATTTTTTTTTTCTACTTGTAGTGCTTTTCTGTTTAGCATTACTCTTGATTTGTGAAGAGGGAATGAAGGAAACAGAAAATTTGCCAACTTTAATTTGTCAAATTAAATCCTGCCCATTGCAGGCAATATGTATAGTAAATAAATCTCCCCAGCCGGAGGCATTCTTGCCGTTACTGGGTACTGCACTGCCAGTTTATTTAAGAATGTGTCATTGTCTTTTGGGCGGATAAGCGCAGAGGTGGAGTGCGCGCTTTGTCTCTTTCTATTGCTCTTCTAATTGAATGAAAACTGTCTTTCAGTTCAGATTATAAATGACTTCTTACGCTTTGTTTTATTACTCTGTTGACTCGACTGAAAGGAATAAGCCCTGAGGCTTTATCAAGTGTTCGACTTTGAGAAATACAAGCCGGTCTCTGCTCTGTAGGAATACCCAGAAGCTAAAGGTGATTTCTTCTCAGAGAGGACTTCAGAGATGTGAAGGTAGTAAAGACCATTTGAAGTGTAAATAGCCTTACTGTGCTTGGAAAATATCACAAAGAGCTAGGATGGTACTGAATAGAAGCAATTCTGTCACTTTAATTATAAAACGCTTACATTACCTCCTCTAGCAAGTGAGAAAATTTCACTGCCTTGATAGGATCACGCTAAAGAGATAAGAGGGAAAAAAAACAAAAACCCACACACCAAAAACCGACCAAAAAAACCAACTGAGAAATGGGAGGTGTGTGTCAGGGGAAGGGAACATTTGTTCTAGACAAAACCAGGATGCTTGGTTACTTTCTTTAGAACAAAGACCATGAATTGCCCCCACGGTCACAGTATCTTTGGCAGTGTGAAGAGATGCGGAGAAGAGGTACCCCGTCCCTTTGGTGGTAATGAAACAGGTGTCGGGGCTGGATTTGTTTGTGCAATAGACTTTTACCTACTTCCTTCCAATATTCAGTACGCTCCTAAGTTGATGATGGGACCATTCCAAATAGTTAAGATTTGTAAGGTAACCAGTGTTGTTATTGAATTACTGCAGCAACTGCCAGGGAGATAAGTGGGAGCTAATGCTGCAAGAAGTGCAGGAACTGGCTGGGTGCTCTTCCAACAGAAATGGCTGGTACTGGAAATGGTTGGTTCCCCGTCTTCTGCGCTGTTTCAATTCAAGCTTTTTTTAAAAAAAAATATAGTGGCACTTTAGTGAAAAATATTATGAAAAAATACTATGAAATGCTATATGTCTGTCCTGGACAATGATGAAAAGACCAGAAATGATGGATGTTTGTTTTTTTCAGAATCCTGGGAATGTTTCCTTAGCTACTATAATGTTCAAGGCTCAGCCTCCAGCAAACGAGACAAGGTGATGGAAGTGTGATTTTCTTTCACCTGCTGTACATAGTGGTGTGACTGCAGTCCTAGAGCATGGATGTTTAAGGTGAAGGGCAATGAGAGAAACTGTACAAAACTAATTATCTTCAAATAATTTTAATGAAATATTATTATATTTGATTATTAATGCTCAATACCAAGTTGTGTCTGTGGACATGGAAGCTATGTGCTTCTGCTCCAGAAATTTGAGCCTTAGAGGA
This sequence comes from Cariama cristata, assembly GCF_000690535.1. NCBI lineage: Eukaryota > Metazoa > Chordata > Aves > Cariamiformes > Cariamidae > Cariama > Cariama cristata. The sequence continues at coordinate 11,127 of NW_009634306.1, read as the reverse complement.
AAAAATGGTGCAGGGTTTGGGTTTTGTAGTTGAAGAGATGGCATATATGTCAACACAGCTTTTGTGAACCTGTGAAAGGGAGCTTTTTATGTTTGTGTTGTCCCTCCCCTTGAGGTGAGGGCAAATCACTTTTCTCTCACAATGCAGCAGAAGACTGACTGAGGCTGTTCAAATAACAAATTGTGCCAAATACTGCTTGTGGGTAGTAGTTCTCAGCTAGTAAAACTTGAAATTTGCTTTTTGCTGTTTTCAACTGTTGGGATTAGAGCGTTGATTGGAAGTAAATGCCGTCTTACATTAGGTCAGATTGGATGGGTCAGCAATTTATTAAGCCTAGTTCATTTAAAGCATTTCAAAACAAACAAATGACTCTTAAGCCTTTTTGCGTTTGTAACTGTGTAAGGAATTAAAACAGACTTTGGTAGTACTCTTAGAAAAATAAAGCCTTTTTCTCCTTACCCCCTTTCATCTCTTGCTTCTTCAGAGTTCACGTACCTCTGGACCTATCTTCCAAGTAGATCTTTCCTTATTTAGAAAATGCTGTAAAACATGCGTGTAGATAAATTCTGTCATGTATATTAAGATTTTCCTAAAAGACATCATCAAAAGGACTCTCATCGGTGCTAGCTTTTCAACTCACCCTTTGGTGGCAAATAACAGGAGTGAAAAGTTCAGGTAGAAGGCGTTGTAGAAACCAGAGTACTGCAGAGAAACTTGGCTTGGAAATGGGATTTTCAGCATCTCTTCTCTATTAGTCGTTGTATCTCAAGCAGAAAAAGCCTCCTCTGTAATTTAGGAACCCAAATTTGAAGTATCTATTTCTTCAGAGTAGAGGAGTCTGAGACTGCAAAGGGAAAACTGGGGGGAAACGCACAATTTGTGTTCATCTACTGAGAACTACACCTGCAAGACTATTTGCTTGAGATGTCAG
>NW_009634306.1:0-10165 GCF_000690535.1 Cariama cristata | reverse complement strand
GTGTAGGGCAAGGCAGAATAACGGGAATTACTCAAATACTTCATCAGTTTTCAGTGACTGAAAGTATGTGCCTTAGAAATGTGGAAGAGGGGGAATTTTGTGCACGAAACATTTTTCAGAAGTGTAATCGGTGACACTATGATTAATTTTCTGTTCAAAAGTAGTTATGTTACACTGCTATTAATGTTATATGTGATGTATGACACTGACCTGCCATGCAGCTCTGTAGGCAATGGGATTCCAGCGAAGGTACTTTTTATGTCAATTGGATAGTTACTCCTGGAGTAGATTCTGTATTGACTTGACAGTAATCAGGTTTCCTTGCCTCCAGCACATCTGCAATGCAAATCAGTCCTTTTAATAAACATAAACATCATGTAGGCTGTGAAAACATAACCTGCAAAAGATTTCTGTTTTTAAAGTTACCTTTTCAATAAGGAGTTTAATTCAGGTATGTGTATTTCTAAGAAATGGGACTTCCTAGCTCTTGAAATGAGTTCAGGTGGTTCTGAACAAAAGCTGCTTCTCAATGAGTTCACTATGAAGACAGATTCTTTGTTCTTCACAACTGATTTTTAAACTTAATGCATTCGATAGCAGGAATTTGTTGTTACGGTTCCCTGGACGTAGTATAGCAGAACTGGGAACTGCTGGTATCTCTCCAGAAGCGTTTGCAGTCGTTCCTGGTGCATCCAAGGAGATTCTATTGTTTATGATTTCGAGGATTGCGTAGTAACAAAAAGCTGGTGTAAACATGAGGCAAAGATAGTATCAGACAAGTTCCAGCGCTATAGATTTCACACATTAAACCCTGCCAATATAAACCAGTGGTTGACTCTGTGTGTGGGTTTTTCAATTGCAGTGCAGATGAGGTTTTGCTACTGTCTCAAACTGGTGGTGAAAGGGCATTGCTGACCATTTTCTTCTTACTGGAAAAATGAAGGCAAAATAGTTTGTCTAGTGTTGTGTTGTTGTAGGAAACGTAGGATCTGTGGTTGTAGTGAAGTGTCCTGCTGTAGGAAGTTAAAGGACATTTTGCCATGAGAGCTTGGACCCTGACGCTCAACCCAATAAAACTCGACAAAGTTAGTTTACCTTTTCTTCATATTCTTTCAGCACAAAACGTGAATTTATATTGGCACATATGCAATACCGGATCCTTTGTGACTTGGGAAAAGGTTGCAACTAAGACTGGAAGAAAGGCCAGGGGAACCGATTTTTTTACATCCATTATTCTTTCTAAACAGCTGGGAAGAAAACCACCAAGGTAGGGAGATAAAGACCAAGAGTAAAGAAGTGAAGGCTGATGTCAGTGAATTCACTCCAGACATCAGGGTTGGGTAGAAGAGCACGCTTTTCAGGTTTATGAACTCAGCTGGTGGATAACTTAAATCTTAGTTTTGAAATACAACTGAATGTGAAGCTTGTGAAAATTGTTCTTTATGATGCAGAAACTGTCATGCTTTCTAATTTGTCTGATCCCACAGGGCCATTCTGGGTTCAAACAGATTTTGGTGAATTTAAGATTTGGAGCAGGACTGCATGCAAACACTCTTTTCTCCTAGAAAATCTTTTTTATGTATATCTTGATTTGACATTTTAATTTGAAAGGGAATGTAGTATTTATTTCACGAGTGGAAATCATGTAGGTTCTCATTTTTGTTGTCTGGAGTGTCCTATGTTTCACTGTCTAGAATGGTATATATAATTTTATGGCATATGTAACTGTGTATATTGGGCATAGTTTGTGTTAGAAATAGGATTTCACTTGGAAAAACAGGTATTAAAACCAAGGTGTATTTCTGAGGCTGAATTTAACTGGCTGAAGACCTTAGTTTTCCATTTAATAGTAATTAGTGGATGGTATATAGAAATATACAGATATCTCTTGATTTCATTGGTGCAGTATTGTTGTTGTCCCACCTCTCTCATGTTCTAAAATAGGTCTTGAACTTCATTCTTGTGCAACATGCAGTAGTTTTACCTTGTAGTCTTGCTGAATATGAGTAACTTTAGCTTGGCAGGAATAAAATAGTCTTTTAAATATTGACTGTGGTCTGGAGCTAAACTTGTAGAAGGATACTGAAAATCAGAATTTTGTCTTCTACTTTCGACTGGTTGGGTGTTCACTGGGGCCTTTGGCTCATGTAGACTGGGATCCCAATAGCTTGCGTTTGCGTAACTTCTATCCCACTGTTTGTAGTGAGGCCTAACTAGTTAATAATGATCTGATCCACTGAGGTATTTGACAAAATATTCTGTAAAATTAATATCGTTAAACTGATTTTTACAGAAGTGTTCTGATGTGCTTAAGGAAAGACAAGATGCTTCTTATTCCCATAATCACTTTTCTTTAGAGGAACATTAAGTTTCTATTTCCAGTCTTGCACAGGTGGGAGAGGGAGATTTAAAACAGTTGCGTATGTGATATATAGAAGCTGTTACAAGCTGAAGTATAAAACTTTTGGTTATCCATAGCTTTGACAAAGTACAGTTCTTTGAGGAAGTTATATACTTGCAGAAGGGAATAAGAAATTTATCTCTCATTAATGGATTTTTACATAGAATAAATTATTTTCCAAAGATGATCAGGGATTCTGAATTTTAAAATAAATGTCAGTACTCAAGACTAGTTTTTGCTGAGCAGTTTTGGCTATAAAAGGCGTGAGATGTAATGCAGTTTTCATTCCATGGATCATCTCTTTCCATGGATCTTCTCTTTTGTATAAGCTTAAAAACAAATACGTGTTTTATCCTTGCAAATATTCGCTTCAATGGTACTGCTGAGATTTATCACATTAATCGTACATTGTTTTTTTCAAAATCATTGCAGTTGTATGCATTGTGTAGTCAGACTCCTCCATGTCTCGCAATCGGTTTGCATCACAACCTCCCATGCCAGCGTTATACCTCAAGCTAAACGATGTTGTCATTACCAGATCTGTACGTGTTTTACTTTTATAAGATCTTAGATAAAGACCTCTATAATTTCTTGTAATTAAGACCAAATTTAATTCCAAGCATGGTTAAGTGTGCTGTGGGTGAAGATAAAGAAATATGTTGTCTTTAAAAATAATGTTGATAATTTAATTTTGTTCTGTCAGTGTTACTAGTTGCAGATGTCTATCAGTGTAATGTAAAATCTGTTTTCCTGTGTTATTCTGCACTAATGAGAACATGCTGTAAGGCAAAAAATCAGAATAGAGAGACTTCAACTCAGTAGGTAAGCAGAGGTAGAACTTGTATAACAAATAGTTTTAATTTGCAGATCTGTAATAGTATTTTGGGTTTTTTGAATCCTTCAAAATATTTCCTCCTCTTTCTTTAATTTTAAATGTGCTCTGCCTGTTTCCCAAAGAAAGTGAGGGTTTTCTCTTATTCATTCCATCCACTTCCACACTCCCTGAGTTTTGAAGTGGGGTAAGTGGTGGCTTACAGATCAAATTAAATGGTCTCCAGAGGAAAACAGGAGAATGGCAGTATTTGTCGAAGAAATGGGGAAGCCAAGGAGCTATTTTTGTCCTTTTAGATAAGTTGAAGTGTCAGTTTTGGCCGTCCAGATTTGTTGTAGGGAACACCTAGGTGATGTCAGGTGTTGGTTTTAGCTTTTTCAGCCCTTAACATACATACCTTTCTGCCTGTGTATTTCTAACTCTTGTGTCCTGAAGTGGTTTTTAACAAGTTTAACATAAGCATTTGCAATTATTTAATAGCACCTGAAAATTGCTTACTAAATGACAGGAGGAAGTTTCATTTGCATTCCGTATCTGATGTTAAATCTGCTAATCCTCCGTGGAGTCTGCCAGGAAAAACAATGTAGACAGACTTGAATTTTATTAAAATCAGAAATCAAGCACACCGCTTCCTACTCTTCTGTCTACAAGATAAACCTTAAAACCTTCTGGACTATATTAATTGTTTCAGCTGTTGCATTTCTCATTGTTTTCTTGAGATGTGTTTTAGTTACACATTCTTCACAGAGCATACATTAACAGCCCTTCTCTCTTGAGTCTTCTTCCCTCACCCCAGGAAAGCTATGTCTCCATGTTTGCTCTTGTTTATGTACGTTAATCTTCCATATGGTGACAGTTTTTTCCTTCATTAATGAGAGATCCTAATTGGGCATAATGAAATGTTTACTTATGCTACTAGATAATATTATATGAAAGCACAACAGAGATAAGAGAGTATGACGAAAATAAGCATTTTAAAGATTTTGGATAAGATATGAAAGCCATTTTTTTTGCCAATATTTTCCTGTTTTATTTGAGGATGACTTCTGGTGCAGCTGTGTAACTAAGACTATGTCAAATGACATCCATTATTTATTGGCCTGGTTAGCAAACAAGGACACCTTTGACTACATCAACTTGTGAGGTCAATTTACTGTGCTTTATACCGACTGAAGACTAGCTTTTTTGTATTTATATTCTCGAAAATTTTCCATTTGGCATGAGCTTCTCTGGGGAAAGCAATAGGAACTTGGGGGAGGAGGGGAGCAGGAGTGAGCTTGAATTTGTAGAAAGCTGGCACAAGTGTAATTGTGCCTTTTATTTGCTATCCAGGTGCATCGGATAAAGTTACAGACCAGTCTCCCCGTAAAGGCAAATTTTCCTCAACCTAGTAGAAACTGCAGAAAATACGTGTTAAGGAGATAAATTTTGCAACTGTTATGCGTTGAAATGATTCAATACCCTATCTTCCTACTGAGTAAAACTGAAATAATTAAATGCTATTGAGCTGCCTGAAATACACTGAAATTTGCTACTTGATGAAAACTGGCTCACCAATTTAAAAGTAACTTGCTTGTGATATACAAAGGGCATAAATAGAGCTATTTTGCAAGGGATCCGTGAAGAAGGATATTGGCACTAGGGGCACACAAAAAGATCCTTCTCATACTTCGACCAACAATGCTCAAGCAGCCTGTGTGCATTGAGGGCCTGGTGAAAACTGGATCCCTGGTTGTAAGAGCAAAATAATTAGGATCAGGAATGTGTGGCTCTGAAAACTGGTACCTACTTGTACTGGAGTTACTATATTTTTAACTCCACACATCGGCATCAGTTTCCGTACTTTTTTTTTTTAAATTTTAATAAAATTAAATATATAGCACTTCTGATTTTGAGCTAGTGCTTATTTTGCGTGTAAAGACACTTTGTGGTGTCCTAGCAAAGGATACAGAGATTGAGATGGTACCGAAAGATTACTGTGTCCCTCCCTCCCAGGGCTTGGGGACCAGTTTATCCTGGCACAGGTAACAGTAGCTTCCGCACAGGCTTGTTCTAGTGCCGCGTTCCTGGCTGTGCCATCCCCTTGCCCCTGTCTTCCTCCGAGGGGAAAGGCTGAGCAGGGGGAGGTAGGGAAACATGGCTCAGCACGGTAAAATTCCACCTTGCTGTTAAAAGTAGCTTTAATCTCTTTCTGCACAGTAGTGGGATAAATGGGAGGAACGTAAGAATGCGGGGCTGTACCAAGTCACACCAAACATCGTTCTGTGTTTGGACTCCAGTAATGGATGACAGGAGATACCTATGGGAAAGGACAACCTGGAAACAGAGGGACAGGAGGGATGTGTCTTCTACGTCAGAGGAAGGGGACATTCCTGAAGGGCTGGTTAATTCAATTGTGTCTAATTGTGTTTCAGATTCTGTGCTTTGGGCGTATTTTTGTTTTTAAATCACCATGTAAGACTTCTCCTGTGTGTGGGAAACAAAGATCTCTTAAGTTAGCCTTTGTGCATCTTGAGCTGTTAATTTTTTCTCAGATTGGCTATTTTCATGGGAAGTGTAATTTTATAGAAATCATGCTAATGTATTTTGCTTCTGATTAACTATGAAGTTTTGTTTTTACATTGACTTTAACTCTCAACTCATTCAGAGTAACCGTTATGGTATTAATGAAGGGGTTTGGTGCACTATGGTGGTTCCTTCTCTTGGTTAGGTCATGGAAATCTGATCCAAAATACCTTAAAGCAGAAGAATGGGATGGGATAATATGGGGAATTACTGTCTACAAAGAAAAAAATGAATTGGTCAGCTGGAATAGAAATTCTGTCATCTCTTGACACTGGGATAGAAGGTTGTTTTGTGAGTGAAAATTGATTTGAATCTGAGTTACAGATGGCAAAGGATGGAATTTTTAAGCACTAAGTTAAAATGAAATATGTAAAACAAAAGGAACTTGTCTCCAACAGAAACTGGTAGAGCTAAGAATGCCAGAGGAAGGAGAAATTAAGTTGGAGAGTATATGGAATCATTCACGAATTGTAGTAGCAGCACTGTCTCCTCTTTTCCCTTTCTCCTGTCCTGGATGATGCCACATTCTGCTGATCTATTGTGGAGAATATTAAAGGGTCATGAAACAGACTTTGGAGGCAACAGCTCAGTGACAGAACAAGATGTGGGTTGACTTGTCAGCAGAAAAGCATCCAGTCGTGATGCACAGGTTTGTCTCTCAACAAATTAAAGAAACCCACTAAAACTAAGCGTGCATTCGAAATGTGCACCTCGAGTCTGTGTTAGTGAGACAAGTCAAGTGCGTTATAAACAGCCCATCTTTAATGCTGTAGAATATCCCTGTGCAAATATTGTGTGCTTAATTGGAGAGAACCGTAATGATGTTTTAGATTTATTTTGGATTTTGCAGTGGTGTTAGGGATTTGACCAACATTTTTGTGTTTCTGTTTCAGTAAGGAATGAACTGGGGGGGAACCGTTTACTTCATGTTTGCTAATAACCTCTAATCTGGAGGCTAATGATTGGCTTCGCTCTTTTAGGTTACCTTGCTGCTGATCAGCGCTTCTATTTTGGTCATAGCATGTGTTGAAAGTTTGGATGTCTCTAGAGTCTGAAAAATGTATTCATCTGGTATAGTCTGGTCCCACCCAGCTCATTGCCTGAATAATGTTTTTCCCATGCAAGAGAAGTCAGCTTGTCCCCATGGAAGGACTAGATAGTCTCATTGCTTCACTTCTCGTCTTTCGTTTGTCTTTCTTTCATGACATTGGGGTATCACAGGAAGGAGGGAATCTGTGCTTCTGCAGTCAATAAGGCAGAGCCGTACTGTGTAGTTCAGGTGCTTCTTTGGATATTTTGTTATAAAACCCACCATGCTTCTAGGTTTCTACCTTAATTTTCATTGTAAATAAGGACATATAGTGTTTCAACTGAGCAGTTCCTTCAGGACGGAATTAGGATGATCAGTTGCTGCTTGTTTTCCACAGATTCTTCTTAATCCTTCTTTAGATTCCGGGCTATCATCAGAATAAATCTGGACCATCCACAGAAGATAGTCTTGGAGGTGCACTGGAAGTAGAGGTACGCTGTGGCTTTCTCAGCATCTACTGAAATTCATTCATAAAGCCATGATTTAAAAAACAAATCTTAAGTAGGATGGCTAAACTCCCAACGCGTAAAATTGAACTTTCTGTTGATTAGTTTGTTGGCAAAACCATCTTTCAAATAATTCCTGTCTGTGTCCATTGGAAAAACAAAACAAGAAAACAACAGGACAAAGAAGGAAATCCGTTGACTTCTCTGCCATGGTCCTGAGCACTGTTTTCAGTTCAGTGCTTGGATTCATTCAGAGCTTCCCGCGCTGGTGTAGTGTACATCGACATAGGCCTGGGCAGGGAGAGTTCTGAGCGAATGCCCTTGGCAGCTCAAAGCAACATCTCTGGTTTGGCGGGAGCCTCCACTCAAGCTTGTTTCTCCTGCTGGGAATTTGCATGGGCGGGGTGCCATTTAAACTGATTCTGCTTTTTAATATCTGAACCAGGTCTCCAGTATCACTGCAATTTGCCGTACGTAGCTGTGTGTGTGATGTAGGTGTGTACATCTAAATACCAAACTGACCAAAATGTTCATTGATTAGTACTTCTTCTCTATAAAAGCCTTACCAAAGTACCTAGAGGGTCCAAAATAAATGTGCAAAACATGCCCCAAACATGTATCGCATCTCTCTGAACGTTCTACTTTGCAGTTCTCCAAAACTTGTGTACCATCACCAGGCATCTTCCTTAGCGTTTCCTTGGTATGCACTTTAAAAAGAAATAAATCTAATTTACACTCATGGTCTTTAATGCTGTGCCACTGATAAGCGCACTTACAATTCAAATGATGTAGCTTAGCTGAAGTCAATAGACATACATTGATCTATATCAGAAAAGGAGTTGATCTTGCGTTCTAGGCGGTTGGTGTTAAAAATGACATTTGTCTGCATTTGGCTTGCTTTAGTAGTATTGTAATCCTGATTGTTTCAGGTAGGACAGAAAGGAGCTCGGTTTTCATGTTGATTTTTAGGAATGCTTACAAGGAATCTGTAAGATTGACACTAGTTAGAAGAACAAATAGATTAAAGAAATAATGGTAACTTTTTTAAGTTTGTGGAAATGTAAATACTCTGTACAGGATCCTGGCCAGCAGAAGGCAGTAACTGCTCAGCTTTGCATTGTTCATCGTTGCATGCTTCCTTGCATTAGCTATCTTCACAGTATAGATCTACGGACTGAATTTTCACGGTTTCAGGAGTAGTTAGTAGGAAATTTATTGTTCTACATGCTCAGTTCTTTATGATTCCCCCTAAATAATGTGTTCCCTTTCTTTCCTAGGCCTAAGAGTTTTGCTTTTCATGTACAATAATACTCAGCATGTTGTTATTCTATCACATGCTGGCCGGAGCCTTTCTTCCGTTCTTCATCCTTTCAGGAAATGGGGTTTCAGCTGAGAACATCAACTTTTACAACGTGAGACCTCCACTAGACCGTAAGTAGGCCTTTATGCTCCTTTTATGTGTGCAATTGTAGCTTAACATTTTAGTTAATCGCTGTGTTCTTTCAGTCCTTCAAACACGAAGGATGAAAAGTTTAAAATCAAACTTTTGCTTTTCAACCCATGGAAGTTTAGTTTATTTCTAAGATTTTATAAGTTGACTGAATGAAAACACAATTGCATACCTTGCTAAATTAAAGAGTGTATGAGGGCTTTCCCATTTTAAGTGCTTTTATTATATTTTTCTGTCTCTGAAATGTCTTCCTACAAAGCAAATTATGCAGCTGATTTCTCCTAAATAACACAGAACAGATGTTTTTGTCTTTTATCTTGTTGGGGTTTTTGTAAGGGAAAGAATAGGTGTGCTGTATGCAATTAATTCAAACTGAAGGTAATTAAAAACCTCGTGAGACCTGTGAAGCCAGTTGTCACTAATAGCATCATTTTTTTGCCTCTTATCTAGCGTCAGAAGTGTTCTATCCCTTCATTTAAGGGGAGAAGATTTTCATTATATATATCATTAAAACAATCAGGACAGCTAGATACAATAGGTATATATGTGCATCTAGGGAACTGTGCATCTTAAAATCATTAGTATATTTATATAATGTAAATAAGATTTTTGAATAGTCCTCTTGATCCCTTTGTCAAAGGGATCAAACATCTTCAGAGCTGGAGATCAAGATCTAAAGCTGGTTTTGAAGATGCAGGTTTTTTCATCAAAGGAATCAAAAGCCATTTGAATGTAGATTGTGTTTGTGTACGTTTACAAACATAGATGCGGATGTAGTATCATGTGCATGTATATAAGATGTTCTCTCTTTCCTGTGTTTCCCACCACTACTTAAATGATATTTGGGATTGTGAGAGAATGAAAACAGGAGGAGGTGTTTTAAAATTCAGGCATTGCAAAACCACTTAAAAATGTGAAAGCTTTCTACAAAACTTGTTTCATGGGTTTTATTTGTCTAACAGTGATGTATCATTGAAATTATGTAAATGTATGTAATATGTTTTTGTAAGGATATGTGTATACAAGCGCTACAGTATTATTTTGAATGTTTTTTTTTCTCTTAATACTTGCAAACTTACTATATTTTAATACTTTTAAAGCCACTCCATTTCCAAACAGTTTTAAGTGCTTTACTTGTGATAATGCAGTGGACAATTACAACTGTAACAGATGGGCTGAAGATAGATGGTGTCCTGAAAGTAAGTGCATCTGTACTAAGGAGATTCTTTATGATAGTTAAATTTGCTTCTCCCTGACTCAGCCATCTTGTAGAAGTCTAACTGAATAGGATTAACATGCCAACACAGCGGTGCCCTCAGTTATGTTATTAGTAGTACTGAGTCATACGATTTCTGCTGAGGTGAATATTTTGACCATTTCA
>NW_009634305.1:21241-35557 GCF_000690535.1 Cariama cristata | reverse complement strand
CGATCGCGGCCGGGCTGGCCAACTTGTTGGCATCCCCCTTTGGCCAGATGTGGCCTCGCAGCTGGGAGCGGGGCCGGGGAGGGCTCAGCAATGCGGAGCAGCGCGCCGTGCCTCGGTGCGTCCGCCGGTGGCTTTTAAATGCGGCGTTACCGGGTGCTGCACACAACGCTGCTGGGAGTTGGTACGTACTTTGTAGGCAGAGCGTTTCTGTGGCGTCTTTTGTCCGAGCGGTATAACAGTTCCTGAAGGTGGCTGATCCTGTCGTCTGCACAAAACGTCGGAAGATTACAAAATAAGATTGGGAAACTGAGGTTTGCAGAGTTTAATGGCTGAAGTTGTACAAGAGTGTTTGTTTATGGGGGAACTGGTCTAGACCTCCTAAATCTACAGAGTATTTATGTGTTTATGAATACATAAGTAAAGTAGCCTTAAGTAATTCCTCCTATAAATGTTGTAGCACCAGCAGATTTTATGTGAGGAATTTTTCTTTAAAAAAAAAAAAACAAACTCCATTAATGTATAAATGAATGAAACACATCAAGGAAAACAGCCTGTGCTTATATAGAGGAAGGTTGTGATGGTTTGGTGTTACAAAATACACCTAATAAGTGAGGAAAAGTAACTGGAAACAAAATACGGCAGAAGGAGCCTGTCTAGTGAAAGAATTTTGGAAGTGACTAAACTGCACACTCTTTTTTTTTTTTTAATTATACCGCTCCCCAGCCATTTGTTTGAATGGAACCTTAAGTTAAGAATACACGTGAAAAAGTATCTTCTAGAAAACTGACAAAAGCGGGCAAGTTGAAATTGAGCTGGCTGTGATGGAATAGATACTGCGCAGAACTTGCAATGATACCTGCACCGGGGATCAATGGCACCACGGGGCTCAGTGCCTCGTACATGCAGCTCTAAGCTGCTCTTGGCAGGTGCCGTGTACTTATTTCCATAAAGCGTGTAGCTTCTACAGAGTACTGTAAAACAAATGAGAGGTGACCGTGTTTTTATGGCCTGATGTTGGCACCGTATAATTATCAAATCATAATAGTAGTCATAAATTTGATTGCTTCGTGACCTAGTGCAGCTTCTACCGAATGTATTTTAAATGTTGTGGATATGGCATTTTGATGATAATAAAGTTACTTTTTATTAAAGCCTGGAAAACTTCCCTATGTTGAATGTTTCACAACAGATGCTCCTGTGAAGCCAAGTTGTTTTTATAAAATGCTATTTGAGATCTGTTTAAGCTTTTGGGGATAATCACAGTGGAGGCTGGCTCAACACAAGGTTTGAAAGATTTGCTATAAGCAGTTAAAAATCATACATACTTTGTTTTTAGACATTAGTGGACTGCACATATTACAGGTCTGGTTGTGTATGAAGAACACTGATTATGACTGGAGTATGAATTGAAGAATTACAAAATTATGGTGCACTGAGGAGAATGCATCTATAACTGATTAAAAAAAAAAAAAGCCGAGTTAGATTTTTGTAACCTCTCAGCTTAAGAGTCTGTCTTGATAGGAAGTTTGTAATACAGAAAGAATGCGAAATGTGATCAGTGTAACCATATCAAAGGTAGCAAAGGAGAGAATGAGGGCAGAGGGAAAAAAAAGAAAGGGCTGATACTCTTCGGGGTGTGTGCTTGAAGATTATGCATGACATTTGGTGATACTATACACATACTGGGTATGAAAATGTAACAGTGCTTTGAAAAAAAGAATAAAAGAATAAATGATTTCTGATTAATAGGTTGTTTCTACTACTTGATCCAAATCTGTACTGTGATTACAGTCATACCAGTACAGAAGGTACTTGAAATGGGCACTCCAGAATAATAAATACCAGCACTCGGAACTGATGGAGATGAATGGGTTTTGTTTCTCCGCTTCTGTGTTTCAGTTTTGACCACAAGTAGATACTAAACTTTATATCCAAAATGTTGCGATTGTGATTTACGTTTAAGCCGTTACTGTCTAATTATCCTGCTATAAAGTTTTAGTGAAGGAAAAGGCACGTAATGCCGGGAGCACAAATGCAGGTAGCATGTGTCAGTGGTACTCTCCTCTCTGGGTGCTCAAACAAATGGATGGAAGGTCCTTACATGTTTGGCAGTGAATGGAAGTAGAAATTTCGGATAAAGGTGAAGCTGCTATCTCTAAGATTGAACTAATTAATTAGATACACATCTGTGTGTGGATTGAGTGCAAGAAATTACTTTTTGTCTTGATGGTTGGTAGAACTGGAGGCACGGATTTGTTTGAGAATGGTGGTGGTGATGTGCTAGTTGGAGATCAGTGTAAAAGATGGAGGATGGCAGCTCCACCAGAGCCATTTGACACACTTGTAAGAAGAGCAGTCTCCTCTATGTGCCCAACGGTGTTACAAGAGAAAAGCTTTGTCGCTTTAACAGATTGCTGTTTCTAGACCTTTCTTCTTGGTACTAGAGTACTAGTTAGCTATGGGAATGGAGAAGAACTTGTTTTCCGCTTCTGTGTATATCCTCCAACAAGTTATGTGATAACTTGTCGCTATGATAACCCTACTTTTTGACTCTTGTTTTGTCTTGCACCAAGTTAAGTGAAATGGCTACTTGGAAAAGCTAATGTGTTTTTGATAGAAAAATTGGAACAAGAAGCCTATTGTTATTTCATTTGTTTGGTGCAAGGGAAGATGCTTGGTGTGAGCAAGAACCTACAATTATCTCTGTAGATTTGGGAAGGCAAACTTGCACACCTTTCTTTTGGATTTTGTTATAGGAAAAAAAAAATTCCCTCCTTGTGGGTGAAAAGCCTTATAAGAACTGTATCTTTTCGCTTCTTGATATACCCAAGCTTGCTACTCGGCAAAGGAAGCGTCCTGTTGACAGCTGTGTCACCTTGGTCCTTAAAGTTAATGAATGAATGAGGGAATGAATATTAATGTACCACAGTATTCCTTCTGTCTTGTTAGGGGAGAGAGGGAATAAAAGTCTTTATGTCCTTCCCACCCCTGACAGCTGAAGAGAAGTATGGGAAGGATTATCATAAAAAACTTAGCTGGTAGAGAATCATGTGTTGCATAATGCATCGAGGTTGCAACTTGAATTATTTTATTATAGTTCTGTCTCTCACCTAGCCTTCTGTTTTTCCTGTCGGTACTCATGTCATATTTCTGTCTCTGCTGCTTTCTTCTTTCTCTGAGGTGAGGCTTGACAAATCGTGTGTTGGACCTTGGCCCATTTCTAGTTCTAGCACTATCTTGCTGATTGTCTGCTGACAAATGACTTCTCTTGATGACATGTCAGCTTACCTGTTGTTAAATTGGAGATGTTTAAATTTGCTATGAGATGAGAATGAGTCTAGGACAGCAAAGCTTTCTTCTTGGCTTTAGGTCTCTGCTGGGTAAGGCGAGTTTGGAGAATAATCTTTGCTTTCACTGCTTCCACCAGAGGGAGCAAAAATTTTATCTGAAAATGGGCAAAAATTTTGTGGGTTATTACTGCCCTTCATTCGCCATAGAAACCGATAACTGTAGTAGAGGAATAGCTGAGCAGGGGAGATAGGAGATTGACTACGACAATCTGTAAGCGTCAACTTTTTGCATGGCTTGTCTAAGAGATTGATCTTGAGATCCTGAAATACGGTCTGAACAACTGGATCAACTAAGCTGACGTCAGTGATTATCTTCTCGATAAGAAAAGAAAGAGTATGACTCCAACTGCTAACGGTATAGCTATGTGAAAATGTATGGACTGAATAAGATGTCATGCTTATGATTACGTGCTTCACTTAAAATCCAGGATATAAAGAGAAGCAGTGTGTTTTTCAACAAAAGTGAAAAAAAATTCTTGCTGTTTCTATACTTTTCTTGGGTTTTTTTTTGCAGTCTAATTTTAGCTTTTATTTGAATAAATTTACTCATTTGTGCAGAATAAATATAATTTTCTACACAAGTGCCATCAACCTTTGGAGAATCGAAACCGACCTTTTTAAAATAAGAATAGGCATAAAAATCTAAGTCCTCCTAAACATGAACTGTATAAACCACAGGAACTTCCTTAATTTAGTGATCGCAGACCACTCTGCTGCATCTACGTCTTTGCATAATTGTCCGCGTAGGCTTCCTTGTGCAGAGGGTTACCCGGGTTGCTTTCAGCATGCCCTTAAAGCACTGTTCCACATAAAAGCAATTATCACTGACGTGTGTCGAGCCTTCGTGTTTCACCTTGTTGCCTTCAAGGAGAGCGAGCAGGATTTTTTTTTTTCCTCGTATATATGTATGAAATGTTGATTTCTTACACATGTGTGATTGGCAAGATGTATCTGCAATCTTTTTTTACTTTGTTTTGAGGCTTTGGAGATGAGCCACAGGTGGAGTTTAGGTAAAAGGCCAGGGTTGGAGGTGGTGTAGGGAATCATTTTGCTGAGAAGCAGCATGTGCCTGATTTGCCTGCAGGGATGTGTCTCCTAGTTAGAGCTCTGTTATTTCACAAAGTTTTGGGTGTTAGTGATGCCGTAGCCTCCCTTGTTTTCTGCCGAGACAGCCTACCATAGGCTCCTTAGGATGGAAATGTTTTAGTCTGATAAAAACCTTTTTGGTCTAAACATGGAGTGGAAATCAAAGTTTTTCCTATACAGCTGTCCAGAATTCAGATGGCCTAATATTTGTCTTAAGCATTATGAAACTATAAAAAAGAATAAAGTGAAGAGTGACCCAAGTTTTATTCTTTTTCACCATTGATTCTGAGACCTTTGTGTGCAGCTGTGAAATACAGAGCAGCACGTTACTGATTTTTCTGGTGTGACCCAGGAAGCATAGAAGTAATAGCAGTCAGTACAGGTAGCGTTCGTGAGCGTGTAAAATCCAAACACTGAAGCGAAGGGAGTGGTAGGATAAGAAAATTGTGCCCCTGCTCTCCTTACCTGCTGCTGGCAGCAGTCAGAAGAACGAAGGGTGGATAGCAAAGCGTGATCTCCCATGACAAGAGATGGAGACTCTTGTAGTTGCAAAAGAAGCTGGGGAAAAAAGTCCCATTTCCATTCTGTCTGTGCTGTTCTCAATGACTGGACATTTGGAATTGTTTGGATTTGCTAGCAAAACTTTGACTGGCTTCTTAACTTCCCTTTGAACTAATGGAAGGGAGGGAATATATCATCAGAAGGGTCCTAGTCCTCTGCAGTGACACCTTTCCCAGATTATAGTATTAGTGTTTAGGTGTTGTCTAAACTCTCCCCATATTGCTCGATGAAATTACTCTGCAATGAAAAATGTGTAGAGAAGGATGAAACCGTTGGGATAAGAGAAAAAAATTGGCACGAGAAAGTGACTATCGTGAAAGAAGGAGTGGAAGCTGTGGCAAACTGAACTGGAGAAGAAAAGAAAGCAGGCACCAGTTACAGTGTTGGAAAAGATGAGCCGTTTATTAAGTGGTAGAAAGATTTAGTGCAAGAAATAAATACCTCTATTTAATTCAGGTTCATGAATATTGTTGTGAGAACATAAAGTATAGAACTACTTTAATTCTTGGGAGGCAGCAGTGAATTTTCATTCTGATATACTCTCACGCACTTTCGTACTGGGTATGTTGTCTCTAGGTTTTTGTGAAGCAGTGGAAAAACTCAAATATAATTACAGCCCAAGGT
Source organism: Cariama cristata (assembly GCF_000690535.1). NCBI lineage: Eukaryota > Metazoa > Chordata > Aves > Cariamiformes > Cariamidae > Cariama > Cariama cristata. Next base: position 29,936 of record NW_009634305.1, on the reverse strand, counting down.
TTCTACAGTAAAATAAACAGTCTTTACCTGAACAGCCTATAGTTACCTGCTTTGTTTTGTCAAATTGTTTTTCCCATCCTTAGGCAATTCATTTAAGTGGTGGTACGTGTGAACACTTGCTGACCTAGGTTCACCACAGTACAAGCCATTTCTGAATTCAAAATGCGGTTCAGAAGTTGCTACAAAATTACTGCAGCCCTGGAATGCTGAAAAGAAAGAACAGGCTAATAAAGAAGAAACAATAAGGCATAAGGAAGGTTACAAGAGTCACTTATTTACTGAGTACATGGTTACCACTGTGTTGCTTTCTGTTTGTTTTTGAAGTGTTACTGCTGTAAATCTGTTGTACCACAGCTAAGTAGAGCTTTTTCGTGGATACAGTGTGGGCTTAAAACAAGAGTTCTGAAAACTGAAACAAATAAGTCATTTGTATCATTCATTAGCCATGATACTCGTTGACTTTAACTCTTGTTGCCTATTCCTGTGTTGACCTAAAGAAGCAGTCATACATCCTTTGCAGCCTTGATTACGGCATGTCTTCTTCACATCTATTATTTTGACTAATGTGCACTTTTCCTGAGTAACAGTTGTTCAGTTTTTTTTTTTTTTGATTTCCAAGCCTTTGAATGAGGGAAGTCTGGACTGTGGGATTTTATTTTCTCCTGGAAGTTGAGAAAAACTACACAGACTGAGGTGAAAATATGTTTGCTTAGTGTGTGCATCTTTACAGTATTTATTTAGCAAAGAATGTTGATGCAGTTCTTCAGTATGGATATTTCATTTTCCTTCTTTCCTTTGGAAAGTACTTTAAATTCAATATCAGTTATCATTATTAGTCTTTTAGCCCTCGTTCAAGTGAACAGACCTGTTTGGCAATCTCAATTTGTCTTCAAACTTAGATAAATGCTAGTTATGCCTGCTCATTTTAAGTGATGTTTTTGGCAACTAAGCCATTTTTTGCAAAGGAAATAATCCATAGTTCTGCCTTTTATTCTGCAAAAATATACCCAAAGGTGAAGAAGCTGTTTTGGTTTGGCTGTAATGGTGTAATTTGCTGTAGTTGGGATTTTGGTGTTTCCTTTTACTTCTAGTTAAAGTGGCTTTGATTCTACTGCTTCCTGTCAATCATTCATATGTATAGAGACATATACATATTTTTATATATATGGAAAATATACATAAATTAAAAAAAAAGAAACCCACAACTCAGTGAAGACTAAGCATGTCACTCAAAAATGAACTGACAGTCCAGACTATGAATGGGTTTTTATTCTTCACGATGGAAAAGCTACAAAGAAGTTGAGGCCACCATGAATCTGCAGGAATTTATTAGAAGCCCACTGATGGCTACCAAATCTGTAGAAGGTCTAGCCTTAGAATATGTTAACAAATCATTATCGGTAATGGGACTGAATGCAAGAAGTTGGATAAAATATTTTAATATGGAAGCATAATTTTAAATGTGACTAAAATGGAATTAATTTTAAAAGCTGTAACAGCTTGAAGTAGTGTCCATTACTTCTGCAGGCTGCTGTGTATTGCAAGTGTTCACAGGGCTGCTGTTGTGGTGCTCAGAGACTTTGTAGGTGGGGGATTTCATGCAGATGATTCCTGGATTGGGAAGAGCAGAAGGATAATAGACATGGAGGAGTAGAGACTGAGTTGAACAGTAGTTCATTCAAGGGAGAGTGTGGTGAAGTCCTTCTCTGTCCCTTTTCCTTCTCTGTCCCTTTTCCTTCTCTGTCCCTTTTCCTTCTTCTCACTGAGAAGCTGACTGTTTTAAAAATGAGGAAAAGTGTTCACAGGGCTGCTGTTGTGGTGCTCAGAGACTTTGTAGGTGGGGGATTTCATGCAGATGATTCCTGGATTGGGAAGAGCAGAAGGATAATAGACATGGAGGAGTAGAGACTGAGTTGAACAGTAGTTCATTCAAGGGAGAGTGTGGTGAAGTCCTTCTCTGTCCCTTTTCCTTCTCTGTCCCTTTTCCTTCTCTGTCCCTTTTCCTTCTCTGTCCCTTTTCCTTCTCTGTCCCTTTTCCTTCTCACTGAGAAGCTGACTGTTTAAAAAATGAGGAATATTTGTTCTACTTGCTAATTAAAATGACTAGCGCTGTTACTGGATTTCTGCAGGCTATATGGGCAAGAGAGTGTTACTTTTAATGTTTTATTGCTTATTTTAAGATGGATTTCCGTTTCTTATGTATCAGCAGAATATAGTAGTACTGGGGTGGATCTTAATGGAGAAAGTGTCTGTTTCTTGTTGCATTTGAGAAGGATACCTCCACAGAAGTTATTTATTTTGCTTTATTTTTAAATGGCTAGGAGACTGAGTAACTTGTGAAGTTTTTACAAAATTTCAAGCACTGTTGTGGTTCTCTGAGCATTAAAATAAAAGCTTGTTGTTCAAATACACGTTTGAATATCCTATATACTGCTGATACTCCTGTGACAGAGAGTAGAGATTTTGAGGTTGGTCGCTCTGTGCGTGTGCACTGTGAGTGTGTGATAAAAAGCCATGCATGAAAAACGCAGTAGCTGAGTTGGTCTTTGTTTGGAACTTTGTGTTTTGCCAACATAATGCCAGGCTGCTGTGTTTTGATATTGTAAACTCTTTTTCCCTAGTAGTCTGAGTTCTGCAACCCTTAACTGGCCAAACCAGTTTTTGCTCAACAGAAACAAGTGTTTTGGGTCCTTCCTGTTTTTGAGGAGAGCAGAAAAGAAACCACACAAGCAAAAACCCCAAGCCAGGGTTCTTAGTCCAATTTCACCTTCGAACCAAACTTGATTTGTAGATTTTGGCTATTTGTGTGAAGAAATTAACAGAAATTGTGTTAACGTGCAACAGCTCAGTATCTATAATGCTGAATCCTCAAGAGCCCATCAGAGAGAACACCCTTCAGCTAACATCTTCCTATCCTTAATGAATTAGTTTTGGTTGTTTTCACTATAAAATGTACATTGATTTTTTTCATTTTACATCTTTAGTCATACAGGTTTTTCTTAGAGTAATTCTGAGTAATGATTTAGTAAGCCCTGTTTGAAAAAGCTTATTGGATTTGATGCTCATTTATTGCACAAACCAGATTACTAGTGCCCACATCATGTTCTTCACTCTCTCCAGCATACTTAAGAATTACAAGCTAGAAATTGGAAGTTAATACTAGAAATACTATTATTAATGTATGTCATGACTGGTTTTGATGTTTTGGACTGAAATCAGCTTGGAAAGAAAGCATTCAGAATCTGATGAGTAAGTCCATACAGCTGCCAGTAAATTCATATGAAGTGTATTTGTGCAACATTAAAAAGCTTGTGCTGGTGGTGTTGACTAACATGAATGGTTAGGGAATGCACTTCAAGGAAGTGGCTGCTGTTAGCATGGCTGTGTCTGAAAACGAGCATCCCTTCGCATGGGGTACTGTATAAACATGCAGTGACACAGTCCTTGGTACAGAGAACACACTGCCTTAACATAAACATCTCCCATACTGATACTACCTCAAAATAACCACTGCTAGTTATCCTCCATTTCTTCACATTTCACTCATAAAGTGAGGCTGAGACTTCAGGGCAGGAGTGTTAATTAGTTACAGTTCCATCATGTAAGATACTGGTTATTATTTTAATCAAAAATGGATTTGAAAGCATTGGCACAAGATTTATGATCTTTGAGTTGAAAGAGGACTACCTGTTTCTTCCTATTGGTTAGAAAAGAAACATTCTCTGAATTTTCAACTTTATCAGGTACTTGTGCCAGGGTCTGTGGACTCCTCTTTCTGACATTTCCCAATAAATTGAAGAAAATTACCAAACACTTTGATTTTGATTCTTGTCATGGAATTGCTTTTTTTTCAGCTTTACTGTGGATATTTTTTTTTTTTTTTTTTTAATATCAGGGCAGCAATTTTCAGGAAATAGTTGGAAAATTGATTGTTGGTTTCAAATAGTAGTTATTCTCAGTCTTCAGTTCTTAGTGGTTTGGCAGGAGGCAATTATTGGGTAATTGTACAAGCTGTTTTTTCCTTTTCTTTTATACTGGATGAAGGTTAGAAATTGGACAGAAGAAGATCCATCTGTACTGCTATCTCGTTGCTGTGGAGAAGCATCAGCTCTCCTGTGTTATAAGTAGCTTTTTGTGAACATCTGTAGATGTTTTTAATTCCTCAACTGACTGTTTTGGTGGAAAAGGGAAATGGTTTTGACCTAACTGGCAGCAAGAACAAGAAAATACTGATGTTTGAGAAACAAGGCACAACTGAGGCTTCATTAATTGTGATAAGATTTGGCAATTTTTGACAAGTATGTGTCAACAAATATGATGCTTAGAGGGGTTTATGTTTAAGATGTTACTGCTAAAATAGCCCTATAAATTTAGAAAAAAAATCAAAGCCTCAGCTTGAAGATGAGTGCTTCTTGTTAAAGAAAATGTACATTATTCTGTCTTGATCTCCTAGCTCTGGCAAGAGCTCTGTTCAAAGTCGGTTTTTTTAGTTCATATTTTAAATTTTTTTTATATGTCTTTTCTGTCTAATAACTATAGTTGTTGAAAAGTAGAGCTAAAGGTGGGAGAACAGGAATACTGCTCAGTGCCCCTTGCTCACTAGCCCTGTCAGACAAAGCAGGAAGCGTGTGCGATAACTTTTGTTTCTGCGGTAGAGTAGGGGACCAAAAATGGCTGTAGACAGGGAGATGAGTAATGCTGGCATCTTGCAGCTCAGAAAATCTGGATTCTGTGGAAGAAACATACCACGGTGTGGCAAAGTGAGGAAAAAACCCTGAATCTCTGGCTGCAGAAGCATCTCCACAGATTCTTGACTGTTACCTATGAAGCATCTTGCATCTTAAAATCTGTTGTTTTAGGCTCTCTATATGATCAGGTAGGCTTCAGTGCTTCTGCTTATATTTGGGTAATCTTTTTCCAAAGCCTATTTCATCAACAATAAGAATTAAAATGCCTTTTTTATTATTATTTTTTTTTTTAAAAGAAGAGCTTAAAAAAAAAACTCCACAAAACAAACAAACAAAACCCCACAAAAAACCCACACAAAACCAAACAAGACAAGACAAAAAAAACCAAAATCAACCAACCAAAAAAAAAAAACAAACCCCAAAATCAAAAAACCTCAAACAAGCAAAAAAGAACCCATATCAGTTTTAATTCATCCAGTGTGTGTTATTGAGGCCACAGGCATTCATTGCAGTTTACAGGTTTGAATACTTTTTTTCTTATGATCGGAGAAGATTTGTTAAAAATGAGAAAATAAAGAAGCACAAAGACAAAGTAACTTCCAAAGAGTTTGTGTGGGTCATTGACAGGGGAGTAAAATGCAATATTCCTCAATCTTATTTGGTGCTCCACCCGCTAGACCACAGCTTCTCTTGTAAGGGGCTTTATAGCCCGGGCTGGTCTTCTGAGTGCCGGCCTCTCAGGGCCTTGCTAGAGCTAGTAACCAAAACTTTATACAGTCATGTTGCTGCTTCTCAGTGGATTGTAGGCCGTGTGGGCCTCTATGATTAATTTGTGCCATTCAGTTAGGAATTATCTCTGTCGGTAACATTCCCTCACTGCTTTGGCTGCTTTTCTGAATGAGGCAAATGCCTTCTGTGCTGTGAAGTAGCAGGAATCTGGAGGGCTTGGCTGCAACGATTGGCTTTTGATATTAAAATATAGCTGATATGAAGAGGAAGCTTAGACTAAAATCTGAATTAGTGGATAAAATTTGCCTATATTAAAAATTAGATTAGTAGGAGAAATAATCTTTTCTTCTATATTTCTTTTTAACATGGACTTTAAAAATGTCTTTAAAGGTTTATTAAGGATGCCGCCTATACCCGAAGGTTGGAGACTTCTAGCTGTTCAAACCAAATATTTTGCCAAAACTTCATCTTGATGATGAAAATCTTTGCAGCAGTCAGTGACCTTGTTCTCCTTTTCTTTTGCTTTATGTAAAGAATTGATCCCTCAAATGCTTTTTTTTCCTAAGAAATAACTGTTTTTACAAATGCATGGCATAAATTACATTTACATTTTTAAAAGACTAGAATAAATGTCTTTAAAAGTTTTATTATGACTTTCTATTGACTTTTGCACAGGTCATGCAAATGGAAAATTTGTTATGTAGATGGCTTAATGCAGTTAATGATATAATGAATTTGCTTTTTATGTAGCTACTCCAGATGTGAAACTGGGAGTTTATGCTCGTGATTTACTGTTACATTTGGCACAAAGTGTGCCGGTAAACTGCGCTGGCTGTACGACTGGTCTTGCACCATAATAGTGGATTTAATTTTTCAGTTGCTAGAATACATATAGCGGGTTTTGTAATAGCTTAATATGTCTAAGTGGTATTTAACACACACCTAGATTAATCATTGCTGAATAGCTACTGCTGATAAATTTGCATTATCATTGTAAATTTTTTATTCTTATGTGCACATAACTTTCCATTACACGTTACTCTCTATATGGGACTTTGAGGTGTTACTCTCAGAAGCTGAGCTGTTGATATGACCTGTACCTGAGTAGGTAAAAAATCCCGTGTTTTTTTTCTTGTACGTGTGCTAAGTTATAACTATTCAGGGTGAAACTTGTTGTTCCATGCATCTGCATCAGAATTTTTTTCCCCTAGGAAGTCTCAGCTTAAAGTGGATTTTTTTTTCTGTTTCTTCTATAAAACTGGAGCTGCTTATTGGAACAGGTTTTATGACTTTGCTGGGTCATGTTGCAATTTGGTTTGAGGAATGAATCGTGCAGCATTTGGTAATAGGTCGTCTTTGTGGGTGTTCTGCTCACATCTGACCCAGTCGCGAGGGGTTCAAAAGTTGTGTTTTGCCTGTAGTCACAATGTTATAAGAGCTCGACATAAGTTTCCAAAAGGTACACAAGTATACCACTCCCAGATGTTGAAGTTACTGTATATAATATTTGCCAACGAAATAACTGCTTGGTTAAGTGCCTGCTTTTTGTGGAAGCTTTCAAGATGGTGATGTCCAGCTCTGCCTTTGTTCCTGCTCCTTGCTGTCTGAATGGCTGTTCCATTTGTGTTCTAGGGAGCTGGATAATTTTTGTGCTCTATTTCAAGGCAAGTTGTGTATCTTCAGTTCCTCATGTATCTCGGTGTGTGGATACGGTAGAGCTGTATATCAGGTCCACCCTGGTCAATGAGGGTAAAGATGGGAGATGTAATTAGGAAAAGGCTGAATGTTAAATTTTGGCTTTGTTTACTTCAGCAAGTAGTGCAGTACAGGAGGAGTCTTTCTGTGGAATGAAGTGGTTGGCATTGAGGATCCAACATTGATGCTATAATAATTTTGGGAAATACTGCTTTTGCCTAGGTCAGTCCGTGGGCTATACATCCACTTACCTTTGGAGCAGATCTTCTAGTTCAGTTCAGCTTAAAAGAAATCAGGTGTGTGTACTCGGACACCACTGTACAATGCACGCCAAAGCATCTGAAGTGAGGATAACTGGGAGGCTTGCTTCAGAAGCCCCTTCCTGATCGGAACTAAAATGTTGTGTAGATGCACGCGTTGTCTCACTGCTGGAATTGGAAGTGCATGGGATGGAATTTGGGAGCCCACAGAGTCTGTTTCTCTTTCTACCCCCGTATAGTATTGACAAGGGATGAATCTTATTTCCATGTGGAAATGAAGATGTATTTCTGATAGCTGAAGTGGTAGAAATCTGTGCTTTGGACTGAAAACCACAGGTAATCGCAAACGGGTAAGCTTTGAGTTTGTGGTAGAAAAGCTGTATTTTCCATTTCTTTTTAAAATGTAAGACATCAGATATTCAAAATGTTTACCAAGTGAATATATAGCCTGTGATAGCAAGAGCTTAAAAGTCAGAAAAAGTGTCAGATGAAGATTACCTATGTGACTGTAACACAGCCCAGTAGTGGTTGCAAACTCTTCCGTATGAGCTCCTTCCCTTTATTTGGAATACAAGTCACTGATAAACCAGAGTTTTAGTGACCTGGAGAAACAATGTAATGAAGATAGGTTGTAGTGATGATTTTCAGTTTTGCTTGCACTTTGAGATGCTTTGGGCCTGATTTATAGGCATACTGGATATTCAAAATAGCAGCTGAAGTTGTATTTTCAAAGCACAGCTCCAGTTAAAGTTCTGTTAAAAGTACTGACTGAAAAACTAGGCACTGAGTGTCTGAAATTGGGCAACCAAAGTTAGCAGGCATCTATTTTACCCTTTGGGCTTTCATCGTTGCATGCCAGTCACCCACCTTTGGAACAGGAATGGGAACACTGATCTCACAAAGTTATTGCAAAGTTTACATTTATTATGTGTAGTCTTCCCCTGTTATGGGCAGATTTGCATAAACATGACTATGGGGAAATGTAAGGTTTTTATATTCAGTGTAGGATGCAGATGGTAAGCGTTTAATGGGTCATAGGATGAGGGCAAAAACTGGGCAATTGTCCATTTGCTGGATGAATCAGAAATCCTGCTGGGGAAAATGGAATAAAGCAGCAGAAAGAATGTTATCAGAAATAGGTATGTATAAAGGCTAAACTGAAGTTGCATGGCTTTCAAATCTTAACTGCTGCATAGCTTGGTTTTACAAATATGTATTTAAAGCTTTGGGAGGATTTGATGTGATGCAAGTCTACAAAACCGTCAGTGCTTTGTAATCTGCATTTCGGTGTGCTGTGAGGCAAATGTAAAGATTGGCTTGGTA
>NW_009634305.1:19864-21203 GCF_000690535.1 Cariama cristata | reverse complement strand
GGTGTGTGAACATTGCGGTGATGTCTTTTATGTATCCAAGTATGCATGTTTGTGCACTTTTGGGGAAGTGCATTTTAGAAATACCCGCTGGTAGTTTTGGAGTCACTTGTGAGGAAGGCTATCGAGCAAGATTTTGTCGCTTGAATAATTTAGTTGTGAGTTCAAAACACCAACATCAGGAATTGACGTCCGTGGATTTTTTGCCTGTGGGGTTGGTCTAAAGGTACGATACCCTGCATTTTATTGCTCTTCTCAAAATATTCTTATTGGGAAAGGTGGTTTGGGTTTTTTTTTCTTTTTTTTCTTAATTATTATTTCTTTATTATTGTTTATTTATTTAATGGGATACTGTTTTTCAGATATGGATTTGGTCATTTGAGTAAATAGCTAAAGAAAGAGCAAGTGCCTAGGAAAGGAGTCAGCAGGTAGGGAGTGAAGAGGGGGCACCTTTCTTGGATTCTCTTTGCATGTTTTGTATGAGGATTTTCCACATTCTTAAACCTGCAGGCTCATCCCAAATTGTGAAATTCAAGATTTGTTGTTTCACTTGTGTCTACTCCTATAGAGATGATGATACCGGTCAGAGATGCCAAGCACTTCTACCCTTTGCCATGGTAATACTAGGAGCCAGATGATGTCTTTTCTACTTCCCTGGGTCTTGCTAGCTTGCTTTGAAGGGTAATCTGAAAAAGAAGGGCATCATGAGACGCCAGTTGGCAAATCATCTGTAATGCAGCCAAGCCATGATGTCTGGACACTGACTAAAACCAGCAATGCTAACTTGTCCAGTTATGAACAGGTACTCAGGCCCATTTCTTCCCTCTGTCCCTTCACCTCAGCTTCACTGCATAGCTGTCCCAATTTTCTCCTGTCTCCCTCCCCCTTCGAAAGTCTGTCTAGGGAATGAGTTCCTTGGGTTAGAAACATGCTCTGTGATATATGTAGCATAATTTCTGTAATAAATATCCAAAACAAAAGTGGATACTGAATTCATAGTTAATTACTTTGGCTTTAATTTTTCTTTCATGCCCTCTTTTTTTTTTAAAAACATTACCAGTTTGTTTCCCTTTCAGTGGTTCATTAAACTTGACTGTTTCGTATGAAACTTTTCCACTAAATCCACAGACTCATCCTGAGTTATAAATCTCGCTCCGTTTCATTTGCATCATTGCTTATAAAGGAGAGAAAACAGGTCAAGTTATGCCCTGAAAGAATATCTCCTCATTTATTTAGGATTTTTCAAATACTGTTAAAAGCATAATGGAAATGTGGGAGTAAGAGAATGGATTGCAAAGTGTACATGACAGTTTAGTTTAGAGAACTGCTACTGTTAAAAAGA
>NW_009634305.1:0-19848 GCF_000690535.1 Cariama cristata | reverse complement strand
TCCCTGCTAGCACTTAATGCTTGTATAACTTGGTATTACAGAACGTTTTAGAGTGATTCAGAAAAAGGGGAATTATGCTTGGATTTGCAAATAGGGAATCTATGCCATTGTTACAAAGACGAGAATTCTGTACGTATTTGGTGTTATTTAACTTCTACTTTAAATATAAACGTGTTAGCATACTCTCACCCTTACCTGTTATCACCTGAAACTTGGCTGAAAAACGATGAAGGAATGGACTAGTTGAATTATAGTACTAGAGGTGTGGACTGTGTTGCTGCAAACATCAATATTAGGCCTGCTGTCATGAACATAAAAATAGTATTGTCATTGTACCCTGTGGTATTAAGATTAAGTATGTATTTTGGCTAAGTGACATCAAACAGGCTAAAACACTTTTGTGCTAAGGACTAGTCAAGCGCGCAGTATGTGCAAGTGTCTTGTATTGAAGTGCTTATGACCTGGAGCAGTGGTCCCCAAGCTGTTGCTTGTGATGACTTGGGATATTGCTGTCAGACACAGAAAATTGTTAGGCAGTTTTCTATGGAAGAAAAAAATCCATGGAGTGGGAAATGTTCTTTCTAAATAAAGAAATTCATCTGGCTTTTTGTAGCTTAAGCCAGTTTTGTTAGTGGTTGCTGTATCTGAGGAAAATATTTCTTTATCATGCTCTTACTGTTAAATTTATTTCAGGCCACAGTCAGAATGATTCTTTTTATTCACTGGTTTGGGTTTTTTTAATTACGCTTTTGCTTTCAGTGCCCTAATGTCTTTAAATATTTAATATACAAAAGATTTTCTATCTTGTAGAATAAATGGCCTGAAGGGAGGAGGAATTTCTGAAACTATCCTACTTGCATGTACAAGAAGGAAATCCAGTGTGCAGCCAAGTTGTTTATCTGCTAACGTACCACTGAAGCGCACTTTGTTGAGCCCTGCTTCTGCACAGGCCACTGAAGCAATCTGGCAGTGATTTGTGTGGCTGAAACATATTTCCAAGTCATGCTCACTTTAAAAAGAAAAAAAGGGCAAACCAAAAAAACAAACAAACAAACAAAAAAACCCACCACAAACCCCAAACCAACAAAAAAACCCCAAACCAGATCTTCACATTACTGGGAGAGTAGAAATGGGTACATTGTTGATAGAGCGGTTCGGTATATAGAAGATTTATAAGAAAATACGTAAAAATTTTATTTTTCTTGATTCATGCAGATTGCTTCTACAGGTTTGATGTCTCTCATCTCATCTGTGCAGGGGAGCACTGGTTTGTGCTTTAGGAGGGGAGGGGCTCTCGGGAGAAGTGCTTTGAGGCTGACATGCTGTGGTAAGAGCCATGGCAGAGCCAAAGGTTTTCCAAATTGCTGATAATGCATGAATATTTATGTTAATTTTTAATACACAAGTGTGTGAGGACTTTTTTCTTTTCTTTTTTATGCAGGTCAACTTTGTAGTGTGCCAACTGTTTGCCTTGCTTGCGGCTATTTGGTTTCGAACATACCTTCATTCAAGCAAAACTAGCCCATTTATAAGACATGTTGTTGCAACCCTCTTGGGCCTTTATCTTGCACTTTTTTGTTTTGGATGGTAAGTTGCACTTAAATTCACTTTTCAGAGATTGTAGATTTTAATTTCTCATTTGCAGGGAAGAAAAGTTTTGTTATGAAGAACCTTATTACCTAATTCTATGGTTTTTAGCTGCTGCAAGTGTAGAGAAATTAGCTTAAATTTTCTGATGCCGTGCACAGATTTTGAAAGATCTTCCATTTGCGAAGCGGTAACGGACATACTGTCTGCCTGTGGTTTTGGGAGGATGGAGCAGGTGCAGTTTGTTTAACTTGTACCAGTTTTTCTGTAAACTTGCTTGAGAAGTATTCCCTTGAGGCACAGCACAGGTGTGATGACTAAGATAATTTCACTTAAATATTCACTGCATGAGATAACTTGCTGTGTCTTTTTCTGAATATTGAATATAATCTGACTTTTTGTAGGAAGAGTGGCCGGAACTGGAGTACTGACGGTGCTCCTAGTAATACAAAACACTTGGAAAGGAGCTGGCCTTGATTTGAGAGTTTTTTTGAGTGTGGATTTTTTCTTTTATGCTTTGAAGGGAGGGTGTGGGGTGGAGTGTGTTGTTTTTCTGTTAGCGTGTTGGTTTTTGTGTGTTTTTTGTTTTGTGTGGGGTTTTGGGTTTTGTTTGTTTTGGTTTTGTTTTGTTGTTTTTTTTTTTTTTAAAAAACCCACAAATTTTCTGTGACTGCTGTTTTCACATCTTGATCTTTTCACACTGTAGCGAGCCAGAATGTTAGTAGGGCTAGTTAAGGGTATGTGTTTAGTTTGGTGAATTTTTTTTTCCTTGAAAATTAGCTTACTGAATGGCTGTCATCTTCCAAAGATAGCTTAAAGTTAATTAAGTGCCAGTTTTGTTCTATTGCATGGTAAACAATGTACTTGCTCAATTTTAAGTGTATAAAGACTTATTTATACTGACTGTTGTAGAGCATTACTGAATGAGGGGGAATTAATCAAGCTGTTGGGCGGGTAGGAAGATGCACACAGTGTGTGCACACATGTATCTGTGCATACACAGAGTGTATATAAATAAATCTTGGAATTCCAAACCACAGATTTGGCCTCTACACTGGCATGTTGCAGAGGCTTCTCAACATCAGTTGGTATGTATTACTTTGAAATTTAGGAAAAGAAAAATGAGTAAATTTTATTTTTTGGATTTACATGTGCAATTTACTTGTATATACAATTCCATAACTCCCATGCATTTCTTAAAGTTTTGGCCATGGTATTCTGCTTTGAGAGAATGATCTGGTGTCCAAGACTTCCAGTCTTGGCACCAAATGAGGGGTATGATATTGGTTATAAGTGCTACTGTGTGTGTTTTTTGAGAGCTGTGTAGACTTTGGAAGCACATTCTGCATCCATCACTTTGGAAACAGAAATCATTAATTGTAGCTTGTAATTAGAAAGTGTTAACAATATATTCATATCTGAAATTTGGGGATGGGAAACTTTAGAAAGAAACAGCCTCCACCCCCAACAGATGTAAATAAAGATTCGTGGAAGCCTCTTGTTAGCAATATGTCCTGGAAAAGAAATCAAAGATAAATTTTATGCATAGTAGAAATAGAAATTATTCTAGCTTGCTTTGGATCATACTTAAAGCATTTATTTTAGCAATCAATTTCTGTTTTACTAAAAGGTTTTCCTACAATCATGGAACTAAAAGGTTTCTAAAGATGCTATAAAGAAAGAACATATTTTGAGATGTTAAAAGTTCACATTCTTTAAAAAGCTCACACTTCTGTTGGACTTGTGCCAACTCTTTTTTCCTATGGCGTAAGTATGTATTATACAAGCATGTTTTTTGAAGGTTTTGTTTGGTTCCCCTCATCTCTCCCCAAGGAACCAAGTATACATACAGGTTACAATCCCGTGGTACACCTTCAATGACTCTTCTCTATGTTTGATTGTTACACAACTCTATGTGTGTTATAACGTGTGTGTACAAGAGGGAAACTGTTACTGTTTTCTTATACAGTATTTATAGTAAATAGAGATTTGCAGATAATCTCATACAAATCTAAATGTGGGAAATAGTTTGGAATCTGAACCTTTTTAAGAAAATGTATTAGTCATTATGTTGTCCTCTTCCATTTCAGGTGTGTTAGTTTTCAGTCGCCTTTGTAGTGCTTGTGATGGTGATGTGGGGCAGGAAGAGAAGGGGAAATTCCCTTTGGATAATAGCAAATAGCTTAAAAGGCCTAGAATACCCTTTGTATGTAGCTAAATTTACTACTTTGTTGTATTTAAATGCATCCCTTTTGATTTTTTTGAATCAGAGATCAGTCATATTGCTACGGTTAACAACTCTGAAAGAGAAATATTTTCAGAGACTGTAATCTTGATATAGTACTACATGTCAACCCACACTTTTTCAGGCTTTGATGATATGTCCCTTTTTTGATATTGATTTGATTTTATGTCCCTTTATTTAAGAAGCAAACCTCTTAAATTTTTGTCATTTCACTAATGCCTGTCTTTGCTACATAGTGTTGCTAATATGAGGCTGATATGAGAAGAAAAAGTGAGTATTTTTTTTTTAATTGGCAATTGCTTATATTAAATGTGCATTGAAATTTTAGGTAGTCATATCTTAGATGAGACAAGCTAGTAGTGAAGCATGGGAGCATGTGCAGATTGGATCTTCCATAAAAAGTCAAGATTTTCAAGGTCAGTTAATGTCCATGTGAATTCTTTTCCCTCAGTTCATTATGTGTAGATTTTGTAGGATTTTAGCTGGATTTCTTGTTGAAAGTCTTTGAAGACATTTCCTTGTGAATAGATGAAGAGTGAAATTAGGCAATTGCTGATGATAAGTTGAAAGAAAACAGTATCAGTATAACAAAATGGTAGCTGCTTTTTATGGGAAAAATTCCAAAACTAGATCAGTGTGTCACTTGAGCAGATGTAAGTATGCTACTGAGGCACTTAAAGTACCAGGGTGGAAGAGAATCAGCTTACTGAAGATCAGACGCTTTTCTCCAGTTGCTGATAATAGTTTGCCACCAGTGCTCTACTAGCTCACTGAAGTATAACTCCTTTAAAAAACAAAACAACGGTGGTGTCCTAAGCTGTGGAAAACAAATAAGGAAAAGAGGTTTGCGGTTAGAGCACCTTTGTGAAATAAATCTGTGGGTTGTTGGTGTGTAGGTTTTTTTGTTTGTATTTTCGAGACCATCATCGCCACCATCCTTTTATCAGTTATTGACAATCCAGGGCAGAGAGACTGGCTAGACAGAGTTACCATTTCTGTTGGCTAGGAAGTCTTCCCGTATACTGATATTGTGGATACTAAGATATTGTTGGCCTTATCCAAGATACCCATTGTTGCAAACAGCTAAAAAGATGAGTATGGAAATTGAACCACAAAACATTCATGTTTTTTACACATGAAATGATGCCAAGTGGAAGTATTATGAGACATATTCTCTGTATTTTAAGGATTATCAGCATTTACTATATGCTTGTTTATAAGCTGGAGAATTCTAGGTAAGTCTGTAGTTTTTGTTCATTACTGCTGTCTGTGCTATGCTAAAGGGGGAAGCTCTCAACAGAAGGGAGGGCTGCAGAAAACCTAAATAGAACAAAAGGTTTTTTGGAAGCAGTGATGGAGTTAAAATTTGAACCTCTTTAATTTCACATTAACTAAATAAACGCATGCAGTTTATCGTCATTAATGAAAATGCTGTGAGGGTTTACTATTATTTTTTTTCCTAGGTATGCCTTACATTTTGTTATACAAAGTGGAATTTCCTACTATATCATGATCATAATAGGAGTGGAAAATATGCACAAGTAAGTTCCATTCTAAAACTTTATTTTTTTTTTTTGGTTTTACAAGAATGCTGCTGTTTAGGTGGGGGTGTTTTTTGTGACTGTGCACATATGCCATACTTCTGGTTGTATCATAATATTTCAGTATTTGAATTCTGCTAACCATGGCTTTATTTCCAGGAGAGAAGATGTCTTATTTGGGTATTTTTGCCAACTTTTTGGACTATCTAAAGCTTGTTAGTTGGTAATATCCCACTGAGACTTCTTTTGTGTTCGCAGCATTCTGATTTTTTTTTTTGTCATTACTTAATCATAAATAATTCTAAGTGTCCCACAAATTAGTTAACTATACAAATGTAATTTGATGACAGCCAGTGCTAGTAGAAGGAGGATGTGTGAAGGGAACAGAATTTGTGTGAGAAATTTTGTAGGTACTAAGTGTTTGTCATTCCTCTTTTTTTTTTTTTTTTTTCCTGTTTGCCTTGTTTTGTAAGAATAATGCGGTGTGAATGCTGTCTTATGTTAAGAATGCTATTGTAAAATTACGTATGTAGGGCATTATTTTAGGTTTGCTTGAACACATGGTGAGATTAGCAGTATCTGAATCCATCTAGAATAGCACTTGTTTTCTCTCTTTCAATCATTCTTAAAAGCAGGAAAGACACTTATTTTATTACTGCATGCGTATGTTTTCCACTAGTCTAGAGATCAGAACCAAATTAGGTTCCCACTGTGTTAATTCCTGCATAAATGTTTAGTAAAACAGCAAATCCTTGCTTGAATAGGTTCCTGAAGTATGTTAGGCTGTCAGGAAGGATGCTGGTAAAGAACCAAAAAGGAAAATTGCATTACACAGAATGTGCAAAGCCAGGGTGGCCTTAGTTCATGATCCTGCCTATTAGAACTCTCTGCTTCTTTATACTCTGTTACTGAATAATATTTTATTGTTTTTTGAAATATCCCATATTAGGCTCTTATTTTCAGGATTTTCTACAAAGCCTGACATATTCAAACTACTGCAGATGTGAGAGAACTTCATTTGCTTGGATGACTTGTTTATATTCTGATGGTTTATTTGATTAGAAGTTGCTTTAATGTAATTCACATTAATTTCTCTTTAGACATGTAACAATGTAAGTTATGTAGCTTCAGATTTTAAAAGTAGTTGTTAATGCGGTTAAATGCTGCAAAGGGAGGTACCAGGCAGGAATACTTTGGTCTTTATCCTAACAAATTACATAGGTTTCTCATAAAAGGAAATCTAGCAGTGGTTTACTTCCCTAATAGCGAGAGGCAGGTAGGGATGTGTGTATTTAATGTTCCTGCATTGGAGCAAGGGAACTCGCTGGTTCCTGATCCTCCCAATTCGTACCAGCCGGTTGAACCGCATGGCCTGATCTGCTGTACACAACTATGTGCCTGTGTTCTCTGTTACTCTTGGTTACTGCGCAGTGGGAGGGTAAAACCTAGATTTGACTACCAGGCTTATGTTGCTCTATCACAGCGTGAATTAACATACCATTGGATAAAACTAGAAAACTCTCTCTTCAGTGGAGCAAAAAAAAAATGTAACAAATGGAGTAATTTGTTACTTCAAATTATGGACAATGCTTGGATGCTGTATGGGAAGCTCCAGGAGCCATTTCTGACAGGTGATACAGACAAGGCTGTACAAGGTTTGTTCCCTCCGTTGCCACGTGTCCCAGAAGGGGTGATGCCTCTTGGTGTCCCTATATGCCCGTGCCTTTTACTGAAGGAAAGCACCACGTGCTCTTAATTTTCTGCTATGAAAATGCCACTTACAGCTCTCTGGCAGTCTGAAATGAAACTAATGTGAATGATTCACCTCCCCACCTAAATGTTTGTCTTCAGACTACAAACGTGTCTCATGGAGCCCAAGGGAGATTTAAGGTTAAGTGCTGTGTAGTAGGATGCAGCTGGTGCTGCCTGATCTCAGGATTGGAGAAGGGCCCCATCAGTGTTTTACTGGGGGGTGTGTATATATACAGCTAATCAGAGTACTTTATATATATATATACCTGCATAGCCCAAGTTTTGGGATTTACTTTGTATATTGTAGAGGGACCTGTTGGCTTGCAGTCCCAGAGGTTACCTGCATCGTTCAGAAGAGACTATAGACATAAGACATTAGACATATAGACATAAGAGACATTGTTCATTGGAGACTATAGAACATCGAATACCTATACATGATGTAAGTATGGATTCAAGTGACTTTTATATTGGAAAAGCACTTGTGCCTTGTAAGAAATATTTTTGTCTATTATCTAAATTCATTCACTGAAGTAAGTTTCCCTCTTCTTTTCCCTGCCCCACTTGCTGTCCCGCAGATTTCATGAGTGTATGGATTGGGAAAAACATTATCCCTTTCCTTCTTCCCCCACCCCCTAACAGACTTCCTCAGTCTCTCCAGCTTCTCTAAAAATTGTTTCAACAAATAAGAGACAACTGAAGTTCTTAGACTGCGTATCAGTCCAGCTGCTATGCGCTGGGTGTGCCAGCTTTCCTTCCCATCTAAAGCAAGGAGAGGTTTTTGATAAACTTCTACATTCTCCAGAGCAGCCTTTCAAGTCTGACACTGGTACTCTTCTAAACCTCTCTTGCTTGCTTAACATATTTCCATTGGATCCTAAAAGTCTCTGCTCTACAAGGTTCCTACCTTTGTGATTTTCCTGAGGGAACTGAACCTTGTGCAGCTGTTGCCTCTAGGTTGGCTTTGAGGATACATGGTATGTTAAAGATGAAAGCCTTACTTGAACAACAGAAAAGGGAGGGAGTGGGGGAAAGAAAGAAAATGTAAAACCTCTGCGGGGGAAAGAACTGACCATATTAAAAAGGAAGGAAACCTTGCCTTTTATATTTTAGCAATTTTTAGAATAAAGTTAATTAGCAGAAAATGAATTACCTTACACTTGGACTTAACTAAAATTGATCATTTTTATACTTAAATTTTATTTAAATGATGGTACTTTAAATGAAAGATGGAGTGATAACACTAGCTCTCCTGAATGGTTCAAAAGCTCTTATCTTTCAGTTTGTGACTAAGCTATCTTAATGTTTATTTGGTGCTTTCATGGCTCAGTTAATTGTGAAACTGAAAAATGCATTTGAACAAGTTCTCAATTCCAGTGAATTTCCGTTTGGTAACTGATGTGGTGCTAGTTTGTTTTTTTTTTTTCCTTGGAAATTCTTCTGTTTCTTCTATGGTTATGAAATTGCTACTTGTCTCAAAAGACAAACCCCCAAATGCCACGAGGTTTTTCCTGAAAGCATTTGACTACCGTTAGCTAAGAGCTATGTGAGCAGTGCTTGCACAGGTGATTTGATGACAAGGTTTTTAGGGTTTCTAGGTAACTCTGTCTCTTTTGACTTGATTGTTCATTTTATGGTTGGTAAATAATGTCCCTCAGCCTGTGGGGAAAGGAAAGTTAATTATAGGGCTCACAGGTGCTTCACTGAAGTCAGTTTTCTCCGTGACTTCCCTGACAAAATATAGAAGTCCCAGCTGTGTCAGTGTAGAAAATAAATCTACTTATTTAAAATCATTCCTGTTAAGCTATTCACTTAAATTTCTTAAATGTACTGATGTAAAATCAAGTGGTAGACATGCTATTCATGTCTGATATCTTCTCTGTTATGCTTGAAGTTGCAGGATGATACTTTATTTGTTCCAGAAGTCTATAGTTTAACTGCTAAGACTTAAGGGGATTATTTCTGACTTTAGAAAAGAAAAATTTCACTTAACTGTTTTCTGGCATGTTGAAGTTGTAAAAAGTAAATTAATGAAGGACCAAGAGACCCAAGATAACTAATAGCAGTAAATGCGTAATGAGCTGATGTGTGTGCGCCACAAGGGCCACAAATATGATGAAGGGACTGCAGCATCTCTCCTATGGGGAAAAGCTGAGAGAGGTGGGACTGTTCAGCCTGGAGAGGAGAAGGCTCAGGGGGATCTCATCAATGTATGGAAATACTTGGAGGGAGGGAGCCAGGCTCTCTGTGGTGCCCAGTGACAGGACCAGAGGCAGTGGGCACAAACTGAAACACAGAAGGTGCTGTCTGAACCTCAGGAAACACTTTGCTACTGTGAGAGAGGTGGTGGGGTCTCCCTCCTGAGTGATAGCTGTCTGGACACGGTCCTGGGCAGCTGGCTCTGGGTGGCTCTGCTTGAGCAGGGGGGTCGGAGCAGATGACCTTCAGAGGTCGTCCCCCCCCAACCTCAACCATTCTGTGGCTCTCTTTTATTTTGAGGCACGTACAGTTCTTTGTACTGTACCCACACTTACGTATGTGAGCTGTTTGAACATGGTAATGTAAAGAGATGTATTTGAATTTAAGTAAACAAACTTTGATTGTAACTGGTTTGGCCCCTGTGGAGGTGCTTCCTGGTCATCCCTTCTCTTGGGATTTGGGAATGTTAGTCCTCATTAAGTTCCCTTCGCTCTCCTAGCCAGAGCCAGAACAGAGCAAAGCGTTGCTCCCCTTTTCCTTCACTCCTTGCTGTGGTTTTGACAAACAGTGGGAGATTTGGCAAAGGAGGGGTGGAGGAGACTTGATGGTTTGATCTTAGAAATCTCAGATTAAGAGACAAATAAGTCTTGTTCATCAGAGTGAACTAATTTGCTCAGCATGTTAATTGAGGCACTTAATTTGTCAGTCAGGTGTTCAATAATGCTGAATGTCATGGCTTGTTGATAGACAGGTTTGACTGCTAGTTAGCCTACAACTTGGATTACTGTGAATATTAAGGTAGGTATTTTTTTTAAAGTTATGGTTTCAGTGAAATACAAAATGGATCGAGAAAACTACTCTCACTTATCCTCTGAGTTCTTGGCAAGGTTTTCATAAACGTCTTTGTATCTTCAGAAGCGAGAGCGTTCATAAGCTGAAATGATTTTTGAAAATGGGAGTTAGGTTGCTTTGTGAACTTTTGTCTTTTACCTCGATCAAGGGCCTTTGGAAATGTAAGTTTGTTGGTTTGTTTTGTTTTTTTTTAAATTGCTGTCTGCTTTTGATTTGATCACAGTTGTCTTAGTCTATGAAGAACATACATGATGTGGATAAATTTTTTTTTTTAATCTGCAAAAGAAGACCTGAAGCATCATCTAAAATTAATCATCATCAAATCAGCAGACTGAAATAACAATATCTAACAATTGTTAAGGGTTTGACTAAGAAATTATATAGATTTTTAATAATAATTTTTAGCAAATTTAGGATTGGAAGCCTGCCAACATAATTACAGTTCTTCGAAGGCGTGAGGGCATCCAGACCACTGTAAGCCACCTGGTATAACTTCTCAATTACAAATTTGTAATTTATGTAACTTGAATAAAAATATCTGGTACATAGGTAGCTGTCAAAGGACAGTGGGCATAGCACTGAGAATACCTCAATTCAGAATTCAAAGTATTAGTAGCTGTGAATTGTTCTGCATATGCAAACACAATTTTTCTGCATTTCTGCTTCTACAGTTAGTGCAAATAACATAAACTTATTTGAAGTTAAAAACTAATTGAGACCTGAAAAATAGTAAGAATGTTCTTGTCATTCAGCCAAGGATAAATGCAAGATGGAGGAAGATGAGATCTACTGGTTCTGTAGCCTTAACCAGTGACAATTCTCCAACTCACTGCTGTGGCAAGGACTGAAAAAACAAGTACTGTTCTGTCACTGCAAGCAATTTTTGTTGTCTTATCAGATCGAAGTTAAATGGAGGAAAAAAAAAAAAGCCTGTTAAAATTTTATAATTATAAAGTTTATATTTGATTAAAAAGTATTTTTTGTATATATGAGAATCAAATACATATTAAACCGTATCATTTCTACAGTATGCAGAGAAATCTTATCCACCCCTAGAGAAATAAACACCAAGGCTAATGAATGACTGTATTTAGGAGCATATTTCAATAAGTATCAACTAAAAAGAATCAGTTTTCCTTTTTAAAGTGGTATGCCTTTTCCCAAGGAAAAGGGATTATACTTGTTGATTTCCCTCTAAGAAAGAGTAGGTGCTCATTACATGTATCTGTCTCAGCATGAGCGGTGTTGTAAAATAGCTAATGCAAACCTTCAATATAAAAAAAAGATCATCAGTGGGGGTTGTTTGTTTGTTTGGTTTTTCCAAAAGTAGCAGTGAGATTGCAGAATTTTATCCCATTCTAGTAGCCAGGATTAAGGAATGATTTGGAAATACTAATCTCATGTGAAGAGCCACAGCTATGACTTGGGGAACTGAAACCAAGTATTGTTAAGAACCTTACTGGGTTCTTATCAAGGAACTACAAGACAATAAAGTATTTATATTGGAGATAAAAATGCAGAGAACTTCAATTTTAGCAGACAAAGCATTACAAAAAGTTGAGTTAATGGTATTGAAAGCAAGACTGCTGTTTTCCTTTAGATGGAAACTCTTTTCTGCTATCAGAAATACTATTATGGCTCTATGCAGAAGGATGCTTCACCTCTCTTGTTGAATTGGTTAGTACTACCTTTTTTTTTTTTGAATAGTGAAGCATATTGTCTGGTTGCTAGATGGTTTTCCTAGTTAGATAAAAATCTTTGAGGATTTGCTTGTGTAATGGCAAAGACTTTTCTTGTTTGTTTGCAGAAGTGAACACTAATTTTTTTTCTTCAAGAATGTAGCTTATCCTGCACATAGATATTAAAAAGGTAAAACCAGAGTTCAAATAGAACTATCTCAGATAACCGAAGCTTGTGCTCTGAAATAGGCTTCATCTTTTCATTAAAATTTCTCATGGCTGTTAATTTTGTCCTTAACTGCTGAGTTTCTTCTTTATATGGTTAAATCAGATAATCTACTCGAGAATGTCTTCAGTTAGCTGTGCAGATGAGACCTCTGCACAACTCCGACTTTTGTATCCTGCTGCTGCTACCTTGGTAATGAGTGGGGCTAGCACTTGCATGGGGCATATCCTGTAGTTCTTTGACGTTTAATAGCTGCCTCCCACATGCTGTTTGCATCACTTATGTATCAAATTGCTCACCACAACCACTTATGGTTTAAATCAGACTACCAAATTTAAAAAACAAAACAGCAGCAACAAACCCCCTTATATCCCTGTTTGTTTTTGTGGAGCTTGGAAACTGAAATTAACAGTGCTAGAGGTTTGTGGTTTTTTGGGGGTTTTTGTTTGGTTTTGGTTTTTTTTCCTTGAGTGTGCCTTACTGACTTATTTATCTTCATAATTTGTTATATGTTTGATTTTTTTCTGATGCTTACCTAGAGATCAGACTTCTGTATTTTGAAGAGCGTGAATGGGAACGCTGACTAGTCCCAGGCAGTGATTCTCTGTATGCTAAAGATTTGACCATTACAAAAATAGCCATGTAAATGGATGGCTGTCTTCAGTGACTTGAAAAGTGAGCACTTGTTGAAGTAAACAGCCGTGAAGGAATTTCCCAGTAATCCTTATGAAATTCTTTGAAAGTATTTGTTTTAAATAGCCACTACAAGTTCATCCACTTTGATAACTTCCTGTAACTCTCCTGGCTGTGCTTGGGTAGAACTCAATGCATTACTTAAAACAATAAAAGTGTAAGTTGAAAAATAACTTGATATGTTATCCTTCTTAAAATTGGAATGTTCAAATAGAAAGGCCTTTATTGATCATATTTTTTGTAATTACAGAAATGGAGTGAAAAGAACTAGGATTTTCTTATCTTTAGTGCCTGTCGCTTTTGCCTTATTTTTGAATAAAGGATAAGTACATTTATTTAATCTTTGGTGGGTGTGTCCCATGTATATATAGGGAGAAAGAAGGAAGGACAGGAACCGTGTAGTGTCTGCAGCTTTGTGAAGGTTGACAGTTCAGTAGAGAGGCTGATAAAGATAATAAACAACAATGCAAAATAAGGCATTTTTGAAGTATTGTAGCCACTTCATTTGCTTTGATACGAAAGGGGCATATGCTGCCTTAATGCAACCAGAAAAAATTCTGATTGTATACTTTGTATTTCCAGGGATAAAAATCTAAATTATTCTGGTTTTAAACTCTTCCCCCCTCTTTATTTTATTTTTAATTTTATTTTTGACTTGGTTGCTGATATTATTTAAAGAACAGAGTTCTTGGAAGAACAGGCATTATAACAATGTTGTTGGCACATAAAACCTCTATCATCACACTTGAGAAAACTCAGGTGAAAAAATTTCTGGACTTCAGTTTTATGAAGTAGCTCTACATTATTGAGTATTGATGTTTACCTGAAAGAGGGTTCTCGTACTTCCCCGAACTTTAAATTGATAGGTAGTTTTTTCACACAGTGTCATTAGTTTCTATAAGCATATAGAGGACAACCTTTTTTTTGGAAGGAAAAAGCAGTGTAAAATGGCTGAGTGTGTTAGAAATCTGTTGGGACTGAGTAGCTATTGCTTTTTGGCTTGCGTAGATCTCAATTTTTTTTAATCTTTATGCTAAAAGTGAGGCTCAGCACAATCAATCAAGCAAAAGAAAATTGATAGTGAGAGTAAAGTCCTGTTTTCTGGGCTCTGTATTTGGTAATCTCTGAAAGCTGTAGCATCTATATACATACTTCTTCAAGACACATTACTCTGCCTGTCATACTGCCAAGCAACTTGACTGCTAGCAAATGAGCTCTGAGTCATGGTATCATTGCTGCATGGTTTATTACCTCAACAAACTATTGATGTCAAATAAATCAGGCTCCCTACAAAATGAAGTGGCAGAATAAATTGTACCTAGAAGAGTTCAGTGAAAGCTGCATTCTTCTTCAGCTCCTGGCAAAGACTGCCGCTAATACGAGTTGATTAAAAATTCTGGTTGCATGGCATTGACTGAATTGAACCAGCGATGTTTGTGATAGAGAGATTGGATGCAAGGATTCTGTGTATTATAGTTAACTTTCTTCTCTAAGTGCATGCTTCTGCATAGTTTGGGGTTTTTTATTCTTTGGTGAAATATCTTGGATTTGAGACGAATTTCACTTCAGTGATTATGACAAGCTCAGCAAACAATCATTTCATTGTCCTTAATGGAACTGTTGACTGTAAATTACAGAAGTCAATTTTGCCCGCAGAACTGCAAGTGGTGGTATACAAAGTGTCTGGATTGAAACTAAAAGATGTTTGAAGAAGTAAAAGATGACTCTTGTTACCGGTGCACAGCAAAACACAAAAAAAATCTGTTTGTGTTTTGGTTTTTTCAAGGGAAGGTGGATGTAAATAAAAAGCATTGATATTTTAAAAGTACAAACTTCTTCATTTTAAAAACCAGTGTCTCAATTAAACATGTTAATAAGTTTTATATAGCTTTTAAAGCTGATTGGTTTTGCAGATCAAGTGCCTTTACTGGAAGTCAAAGATGAGATCACAGAATCATAGAATAATTGAGGAGGGATGCGTTTCAGAGTCCAACCCCCCCTCTCCAAAGCAGGATCAACCAGAGAAGGATGCTGCATGAAATCCAAGTCTTCCTTAGTAGGAACATGATCCTGGATAGTTCCAGTTGTCATAAGCATGCTAGCCATTTCCTTTTCGTGTCTTGCTTCAATGTCTATTATAGCTTCAAATTTATTTGAGGTGACTTCATGCAGCTTAGTTTTTCTGATCTGACCTGGACTTGATACAAAAGCTTTTTTATTCTTTAATTCCCCCCCCACCTCCCTCCCAGTAATTGCATAGTATTGTCAAATTTCAAGGAAATTGTACAGATTGAGTATTGTTAACTTAAATCAATTAGGCTCATTTCAATTTAAAGTGAAACAAAACAACTGCAATTGAGACAGTTATTTCGGTAGGAGGAGACCATGTTAGGCAACAGGTAGTAGTAGTCTGTCTTCCTATCTTTCTGTTTTATAAGAGATAATATAAAAACCAAAAGGGGGGGTAAGGGCAACGCACACAAAACAAGGAGTATGCCAAGAGAAAGTACATAACTGTTGTGGCTTTAAGTCAGTAGAAACAGGTGGAAGCCCGGCTGAGTAATAAAGAAATGTCACAGGGAGTACTTGATACTTCAAGTTTGGTTTTACTTTCAATTCACTTTTCAGTTGTGTTTGAAGACAAATGTGTTTCCAGTATTCAAACAAGAAATCCATTCTTTTCTTCTGTGCCATGAGAAGATATGCAAGGGATATTTCTTACGCTTTTTTCAGTATGGGTGAATTTCCTGGAAGCTTTAAGAGGGCTATGCGTGAGAAGCCCTATTTCTTTGTATATTGGTTGGCATAGTTTTTAGCTGAGAAGGTTACTGGTTTATGACAGTAAAATGCAAACTTTGCTGTTTAAAAGCTGCACTTGATTATGTTGAAAGAGAAGTGGGTAAATAAAAAGAGATATTGCAAATGACTCCATGATTGCTATCTTAAATCTGACTTAAGTGATAGTGGAGCTTTTGGTGTTCTGTTTTCTGGGAAACTTTAGTTATGTAGTACTGAGGCAGGTTTGCTGTGTGTCTACATCTGGTAAGAACTTACATTGTCCAAGGTACTTGTATCATGGTGCTAATCTTCAAAACTGTGGAGAAAATAAAAAATACTTAGTATAGCCAAGTACTAGGCAGTGCTCATGGTCATTACCAACCACAGGCACAACAGGAACTGTGAAGTCAACAGGCTTGCGAAAGGATGCTCTGGATATTTCAGTATGATTACTTAAAGAATGAATAATCTGTTTTATTAATAGACCATATCACACGGGAATGCACAATGCATACAAGTAGTGCACAATTTTAAACAACAGTCATGTAGCTGGCTTGCTTTTTCTTGGTATTCTGCCCTTTCTAGGAGCGTCTGTGATGTTTTAAATCCTGTATCCTGGAAACTCTTTAGTAAGTCTCAGGCTTTTTGGTTCATCAGGTGTTCTTCTTCTGCTTCCCTCCACCATGGTATCAGTTTGTGATACCATGTGTAATGTATGCTGTCGCATCATCTGTGTGTCTAATCACTGTCTTCTTAGCTGTGATATTGAGTGCTAATTTTTTTGATTGGTATTATTGCTTCTGTAGAGAGGTTTTCATCTTCAAATCTGTTGATTTGGGACATCTTGTGATGTGTGAATGAGGTGGCATGCGCATAGTGAGAAATAGTAAGATTCTGCTATTTCCCTATGTAAGGTGCACAGATGCCAGCTGAAACTTGGTAAATGTATTTTAATAAATCAAAAGAAAAACTTATGGAGCTGTCTTCCTTCCCCCCCTCCCCGACAAGATGGAGGTAGGTCTTATTGATCAGCATTAATCACTTTTTGTCTCCAATGGTGGTGAAACAAAGTCCAGCTCCTCTGGCGCTCTCTCTCTGCAAGACCATGGTGCTCTGGAAAGCTGACCAGTAAATGCTGTAGGCACATTCATCTGCAGGCAGAGGACATTCGTGTAGAACTGGTCTTGAGGGCATTGTTTCTCAGTTGTCTTGACTGCAGTAGTTTCACGGGAAGGTTTGCTTCAGAAATGCATGTAAGCTGTGTGATTGCAATTTCTTTAGAATTATCCCCATGGTCATTTCTAACCACTTTATATGGTAACAAAGTTAGAATCAGTCTATGTGAACCTGATGCGGTACGTTATATTACTGGGCCTGAGGGAGCTTCCCAGAAGAACAGGAGGACCTTGCTACCAAGCTGCTGTCAGAGCTGCACTCAGAAGCTAGTGGCTTCTTTGTTATTCGTAGCTGCTGGAGAGCAAAATAACAGATTTTTGCTGTGTTTTTATATAAATGTCTGAAGTAACAACATCCGTATCCAGGTAGGGTATCTCCAAACTGAAATAGCTAAGGCTTTCTAAACCTTTCAAGAGAGTGTAAAAGCAAAACCTGGTTCATAGGTGGCTTCTGAAAAGTGGGTTCAAATAAAGCTTTATTCTGATGTTGGTTTGATATAAAGTATGTGGCTTTGGAAGCTGGTTAGTTTCTCTGGCATTTTTCTGCACTTCATGTTTGAGCAATTAGTGTATGTGGCACAATCTGTATAAACAGTAGAAAGGCCTAAATAAAGGAGGCTAAGGCACCTAGAAGCGTATTAAGTTTAGTTTGTGCTGCTATGCTTTGCTATTCATATAACTACTCAGTGCATTTTATTTTTTTTTTTTCAAAGAACCTGCAAAGGTATTCGCTTTGCAGCATACAAGTGCAAGTACTTCAAGACTATGAAATGATTTCTGCTCCTAAATGCTATCCTCTTATGAATGAGGACTGAGATACAAAGTACAACATAAATGATCTAAAACACACACAAAAATCAGATGCAATTCTTGTCCAGTTCTTATGGTAGAGGAGATCCTTTTGCTGGAAGTAGTAAACCCCATATATTTTAGCAGTTAATAATAATACGTTGGATTATGAGGCAAGTGATGCTTTCTAAAATTGGTAAAATGGGCAATGGTAGAAGTAATGCCATGGCTAATACATCCATTTCTCAAAAGCATCACCTTCTTGTGTTTATGAGCGCAATCAGTGAAGAAGTGGAATCATTCTTAATCTTTTGAATCTTCTGTTATAGGTGTTAACTGATGTAGGAACATCTATTATTCAAGATTTCTTGGAAACTTATTCTTCAGATCAGCATTAGGAGCCAGTTGTTTAAAGTATCTTTTATCAGAATGGTAATGACCTGCTGTGTACTTCTGTTCATTGTGAAATGAAACCATTATCTGATTATCCATAGTGTATTTCTCCAGTGTTTCATAATCGCATATTGGATTTTCTTTCCTTATTTTCTCATAGTAAGAGTGAAAATACGTGAGCAATCAGCAGATAGTTTCTGCATCTTAATTTTTGTTTTTCTCCTTCATCATCTGCAAACACAGGAACATTGTGGCAGATGACCTGGTTTGTTCTGGATACACTGCCTCAGTTTCCATGTCACAGGACATTAACAGTGATGACATATGTTTGAAATGGCATTTGATCAAGTCACTGAGCAGAGACGTGACCAACCTGTATAGGTCACTTTCCTTTGCTCTCCTTGGCAGTGAGAATTCTTGCCGTGTTTGTGTTCCTGTCCCTGTATGCAGGTGTGCCTCACAACTGTAGTAGGTAGTGATTAACAGGTAACTCTTGCAAGTTGTGGCTCATCTGGCAGTTGAGTGAAGATGGGAAAGAGGAAACCAAACCACCTGAACAGAATAGTCAGTACTTGAATTACAAACTTTGTGTTTGTAATTCTTTGTTGTCCTGACCTGTTGGTCTCTTCTGTTTGAGTAATCAGGCTTTGTCATTGGGAAACTTCAGCAGACAATCCTTGAACTATCAGTGTGGTCAGTTAAGGATTCTCTGTCAAAGGGAATCTTTTGCAAATGGAAATATTGATCAGTTTTGCCAGAGCAGCTCAGAGTACCGCATCTCTTGGAGACAGCCTGAAGGATTCCAGCATGCGACTCCTGCAAGACGAATGCTGGTTGCTGGATGCTTTAGAATGCCAAGAGATCTGAGAAGGCAGAGGGAGAAAATGGATGGTAGCCTCCACATAAACCAGACAGTTCTTGTTAAAGGCTCAACAGTGAGCCTTCCCCTGCCACAACTGGTTGCTTTGTCTCCACTATCAGCATCTTACTTCTAACGGCAAAGTTTTGGGCTTGGGGTTCCAGGATTGACTCATACAGCAGCAAGTCCTAGTTTTCTGATGCTTACCTGAAATAATATGTTTTACTAATTGTAAGAGCCTGAAAAGTCTTTGCAGAATCAGAGAAGCGTTGAGGGTGGAAGGAACCTCAGGAGGTCACCCTCCTGCTCAAGCAGCATCACCTAGAGCTGGTTGTCCAGGACTATGTCCAGATGACTTTTGAATATCTGTAAGGAGGGAGATTCCACAACATCCCTGGGGAACCTGTGCCAGTGCTGGGTCACCCTCACAGGAACAAAGTGTTTCCCGATGTTCACACAGCACCTCCTGTGTTTCAGTTTGTGTCCATTGCCTCTGGGCCTGTTGCAAGGCACCACCGCACAGAGCCTGGCTCCATTCTCTTTGCAGCATCCTTTCAGGTGTTTCCATACATTACTGAGATCCCCTCTGCCTGCTCTTCTGCAGCCTGAACAGTCCCAGCTCTCTCAGCCTTTCCTCATAAGAAGGATGTTCTGGCCCCTTATCTTAGTGGCCCTTTGTTGGACTCTCTCCAGTATGTCCATGTCTCCCTTGTACTGGAAAACCCAGCACTGGACCGAGCACTCCAGGTATGGTCTCACCAGCGTGGAGTAGAGGGAACAGGTCACCTCCCTCAACCTGCTGGCAACCCTGGGCCTGATGCAGCCCGGGATGCCATTAGTCGTCTTTGTGGTAAGGGCATACTCCTGGCTAATGTCTGAAGTGGGCTGTTATCTAAGTAGAAGGAACTTTTCTTCTGGAAAACAAACACTGGAGTGTTTTCCCCTTAAGAAAATGTATTAAGATGCTTAAGTTTATCAGCTTTGAAACAATCCCAACTTGCTTTTCTACAAATCTTTCTAGACACAGTATTTATTTGCCTGTTTCTTATATCTGTGGTGTCCTGGTTTTGGCTGGGATAG
>NW_009634304.1:0-491 GCF_000690535.1 Cariama cristata | reverse complement strand
GGCTGCTAACCATCCTCAGCTCTCCCCAACTCTCTGCAGAGCATAAACATGGCCTCGGAGACAGAGTGGAGCTGCCCCATCTGCCGCGATGCTCGAAATGACATCTCTTATGCGATGCCCTGTCGCCATCAGTTCTGCCTGGGCTGCATTCTCCGTTGGGCAGAGGTGAAACCTGAGTGCCCGCTCTGCAGACCGATAGAGGTTGTCAGGGTCTCTGTGCAGGCAGCAGATGACTATCTAGAGAGCAGCGCACGCCTTGAGGAGTCAGCAGATACCAGCAGCCAGGCATGAAATGGTGCCGGATGCCTGGCTGAAAACAGCCCTCATCGCCCCATGGAGTCCCCACCTTCTTTTCCGCAGGGGATACTGTCCCCAGCTGAGCAGGGGGCTGCAAGGCCACAGCCTGTGGATGGCCTTCTGCCCTACGTCTGGGCACAACTCTTCCAAAGAGAAGAGCACCTACTTGATCCCGTGCTGCCCTGGCTGCGCCA
>NW_009634303.1:0-3773 GCF_000690535.1 Cariama cristata | reverse complement strand
TCCTTATGAGCTCAGTGGCACTCTAATAACATTAGCCTCATGCACATAAACCAGTGAAATGTCTGGACATGCATGCAATGTGACTCACTCACACCTAGTGAACAAGTTCTCTCATTCAAAGACTACAGAAGTGTGAGTTTCTTCAATCACTGGTTTTATTAGTACAAACATGTTGAACTTTACTAACATACCGTTTGACTTTATTGGCGTACCTTATTTTATATGTCTTAAAGACCTTGGCAGTTTTTCCAAAGTTAATTATAATTGAGATAGCATTCAGGGGAAAAAAAAAAAAAAAGAATACCTAACTAAATCATAAGAGGAATTTCTTCTAATCTCTCTCATGTTAGTGGTGGCTGATCTAAGAAGGTACCTGCCACGTAACATGGTTCTTTCTCATAGGAGTTCATTTATTCTCCTCTAAAGCCAAATCTTACCACAGCTTTGATTCCAGTTCAGTCTGAGCTGTGGGAAATGTCTTGAGTTTTCACATACTGTTAGGGAAGCCCTGTGTCCTGCATGAAACCTAAAGCAATACTCATTATGCATATTTGCATTGGCTTCTCTGTCACCCAGGAAAACCGTTCTTTAAAAAGAGCAAATAAAAGAAAAGCTGCGGAGAAACAATTAGCTGCCTTGGGAAGAGTACCTGCCAAGTCAGCTCTTAACTTGTGCATCCAGTGGTCACAGAATTTGATCAGCTTCATAGCACATTGCATCTGACTTATCCTGTTGCATCCCAGAACTGCTGAGCCTTTTTCTGTGGACAAAAAATAAAGATATTGTAAAGGTCACATCTACCCTTTCTATATCTTCCAGACCTAGGAAAGAAATGTGTTCCTTTTCTTACTGCTGCAATGATAGATATTTAGCTCAGTGGTAGAGATAAATGAATGAATATGCAAAAGTTAAAATCAGGATCACAGCTCTGTTCTTGCTTAAATAAAAATACCTGATGAAGTATTTTGTTTTGACCTTCAGCTGTCTTATCCATAATTGACTTAGACTTACAACCCTTCAGCAGGTATTACGTTGATGAGAATTTTCTGTGCTAGCTAGGAAGGCTTAAGCAAGTTTTGACTTCCCTGTTAACAAAGAAGTGCCTCTAGACAATTTCAGTTCAAGCCCCCATTCCTCCCTCCAGCAAACTATTGCAAAAGTAGCTGAGTAGTATGATCCTGATGCCTTATACCAAGTCAGTGACCAAAAGCAGCTCTAAAGCCAGTTAAATTAAAAGAATAGGTGTAGAGCATGCAGAATGAACCAGAGAATCTCCTCCTACTGTGTTTTTATACGGAGATGTAAATCCAGTAAGGATTGTCTAAATGCTGTAATTCAGCAATGTCTGGTTTTCCATTGCTTACAGATTCAAGAAGAGAACCATCACTGCCTTTTACCTTGTTCACACTGACATACACATGTATACACACATCCTTACATGTGCATGCACACACACAACCGAGAAAACAAGACAACATGGATTCAAAGAGAATCTACAAACATCAACAAAGCAGGAAGTATAGAGCTTTGAAATGAAAAACCCCATGCTAAGAGAGTGTTTGTGCCCACCCCTTTGTGAATACAAGTCCATGAATACTGTATAACATTTTTAAGATACATTCTTGGCTCTTCATAACCCTGAATGTTCAAATTGTAGCATAAAGGTTCCTGCCACAATTTAATGTAACACCAAATTGTGATATGTCAAAACCCAGTCAAGAAATCACTGAAACAGTAACATTCATTGAAGGAATTTATAAAGTCTGATGTTTCAGATAGTTCAGCTGATTCCATCCTAATACATAAACTCTAACTAGTAGAGAATATAATGTGGGTTACAGCATACACTTCTGAAGCAAGCCTTAGTAAAAGACTCAAAAATATATCCAATTCCTTATGATAGTCACCAGGAAAGACTGAATTCTGTACCAACATGCCTTCCCTCCTCTTTCTAAATCCATTTTATAACTGTGAGATCTCCTTCATTGTCCTCTTGCTTCCAGTAACAATTTTTTTTTTTTTTTTTTTTTTAAATCCTTACTCTGTTTAAAACCTTTGCAATGCAGAGGGTCTTGCTGGAAAAAAAAAATGTGCCTGGAGCCTTCATATCATTTGCACATCATTTTAAATACATTTACATGACATTTTAATCAAGGAAAAATGCAAACACTCAGTTATAACTTTTTATTTATAGAGTTATTATAAGACACTCAGCAAAACATACAGACAAAATATAACCTCGGGGCTGAAGAGGAAAAAGTATTAGTGAGAAGACTGTTAGCGTGTCTTGAAAAATCCATCTGATTAATGCCCTGCTTCACATATAGCTATTATTGTTTAAGGTTATTTAGGAACTTGTAATGTTTTGATTTAATCAGTTTTATGACAGAAAAAGTCTGTCTATAAGTACCCACAAAGTGACTCACACATAGTGCACCCATGGCGCGCTCTCAGTTCTGGATGCTATCTGCCAGGAAAGAGATGCTTTAACTCATGGGTGCTTGCAATGGACAGATTCTTGACAGATCTCACGTGATCCTCACCCTCAGATTTCAAATTTCTTCTGGAAATAACCCTGAAGATAACTTGACATCTATTGCATCTCCTCAAATTGCCATGATCTGATCAGCCTAGCTACATCTCACATTTCCTTGAAATAAGCTGCTGGGAAGGGAGAAGAGTCACAATAATGATGATGGCCAGGAAAAAGGTGTTCTGTTCCACCTCACACCAGCTAGCTTGTCACACACTCACAAGTATTCCCACCCAACCCTTCCCAACAGCAGCAGCAGGCAGAAGCTCTGTTCCCCCCACTGAAAATACAATTATGTCAGTGGCTTACTCACCTTTGCCTTCCAACTTGAGGAGTGGTGCAATCTGCTGAGAGTGAAGTTACATGGGAGCTCTGCCGGGAACAGGGAGCCCTGGAGAGGTGTAAGTTGAGGATGAATTCCAGAAACCAGAGAATTCCTCAACCTCAAACATAATCAACCTCTCTATAAAATTACGGGTAAAACAACAATACTGGAGGAATTTTGTAAGGTTGTGCTTTAAAAAGTCAAGCAACACCAGAATTAAGGCTATCAGAAGAATCTTAACCCCTTTAGACACATACATTCTGATGACTCTCACAATCATACTGAAAGGCTCCATGAGAACCTGTGACAGAAATAAGACCTGACTGGACACCAGATTTTAACTCTATGAAAACTGTTCATTTCATACACTTCATCCAAAAAGTTAAAGCTGAAAATTTCTGCAGAATTAAAATCCTGAGACAACTTTCTCCAAGATATTTTCCAAAACATGACGTTCCCCAAATGAAATACCTTTGTCTGAGTTCCTCCTGGGCCTTTGGAAATCAGAGAAGCAGCTGACTGAAACTGAGAAGATTCTTCTCAGCTTAAAAATTACTCACAAATAAAACTGAAGAAAGTCTCATCTTCAGTAGGTTTGTCCACCTTGAACAATGAATGAAGTGTCTGCCCTGCTTAGAAGGAAAGAAACAAATATAAAATAATGTAATTATTGATGGCATGCTAAGTACAAAGGTGATGCTTTTAACATGCAAGCTCCATAAACATCTGCCTGAATCTGACAAGCAATGTTATGAGATTTAGCGGGCATTTGTACAACGTTTAGTGATTCAAAGCTGAAAAATCCTTTCGAAGTATTATTATTTTTGTTGTTGTAGAAAATAGGAAAAGTCACAGTCTTACGAGAGTAAAGGAATAGAAACTACAGGAAATATATAAGAAAAAGAATGAAAACCA
>NW_009634302.1:0-8514 GCF_000690535.1 Cariama cristata | reverse complement strand
TTTTTTTTATATTCACGAGTAGAATTTCCATATGTAAACAACTTGAAAGGAAAAAAAAAAGTTGCACACAATTTTAAGCTTATTCATGATGAGCAAAAGCCATTGGCTGGGGAAGGGCTTGGTTCTTTTATTTCTAACTTGCTTCTTACTAGAAAGCTGTAATGTCCTTTCTCTGTTGTCTCTCCTAATGCTACATAACAGCAAACCTTTATGCAACCTTATGCTTTTTAGGCATCTGATCATTCAGCACTCTGTGGACTCTGCCCCGCTAGCATTCACATGTACTGCATGACACTGCAATAGATCTCAAGTTTTGCACTGGGAAGACCTTAGCTGAACTGAAGGATTGTGGGATATGTTCCTGTTTACACATGCTGTTGTGGTGCTCCTCTTCGATAATGTCATGGCACTGACCTGTAGATCGTGAGCATGATCTTCAGGCTTTCTACTCAAGAATTGCTCTTAGCCAGCTGTTTCCCGTGCTTAAACTCATAATGAGATTCTTGAACAGAAACAAGTCTTGTGCATCCATGATTAGACTGCATGCAAGGCCAAATTGTTCTTTCATTTTCCTACCATTCCTTGTGCTATGAAACCAAGACACTTACCAATGCATGATCTTGTGCATTATTATCAGAATTCTTGAGTTCTGAAAGTGGGATTTAATTACTGCACTTGATGCTTTTTTAAGGGTGGAACTTGAGTTTCAAGTCCAGAATGAGTTTGCAGGGCTTTGAGTAGAGCAGTTAATTGAAGAGAAAAGTTACTCATGAATGTTTTCAAGTGCCTGAATGTTGTTCAAGGGCATTATGATTCACCAGAGTATTAATTATTGATGATCCTATAGGCAAGTGTTTGGTATGTATTAAAACATTATTCATGGTACTCTTTATTAAAAAAAAGTCACATTGAAGGGGAGTGCTATACACTTATTAATCGACTACTAATTTAAATTGGTTTGATAACATTGTTCAAAGAGCTGCAATATCATGCAAATTAAAACTAGACAAAAAAAGTTGGTGAATATTTACAAAGTAACCGCAACTGCAGAGCTATTAGGGCCATGTTCAACTTACCAGTTACAAGAGAAGTTACATTTTAAAGAAAAATCTGTTTGAGAACAAAAGGAAAAGTTGATGTAGGTAGTAATTTTAAAACAATATTGTGGAGCTCTCCATTACTGGAGGCATTATCATATATGGTTTCCAGGTGGCATTTTGCAGCTTCTATCTAACATAAATTTTTTTAAGTTATGCTGGTTACAGATTAAAGTTATGCTCAGACTTACAGGTAAGCCTGTTTGGTTTACCTTAGACAACAATGTTGATTTAGAATTGATTGCAGTACTATGGATTTGACTGATAGTCTGTCTCCCAGCAGTGATAAAGACGGAAACTTAAACAATACTACAAGAAACTGCGTGTGTGCACAGGGAACAGTTAATTTTCCTTCTTGACCACTCCAGGGAAAGTCAAATCTGCTCCTGTTGTATTACTGATGGACCTGTCCTTGATAAACAAGAATGAAGTCGCATAGTAGAGGCTCTTTAGTTAGTGTTTTACATACAGGGTTCAAGGTATATAAACAATATTATCTTTAGTGATGTTAAATAAATCTACCCTGTAACACCATTTGAGTATCAAAATTATTTACCATTGACTTCGATTCAAGTCTTTGTGCTCAAACTTCGAGAAGTGAAGACTTACCTTGGGGTGTTCAAAAGCAGTTTTCACTAGTGTTAACTACACTTCTACTGAACTCTTTCCAAAACCTCACTCTGGACTAAGTATTGTACAGACAAATCATTACTTGCTGGAAAACTGCTTGCTTTATTTGTATCAAAGGAAACAAATAAATTAAATGATTAACTGTTGTGTATTTGACAAGACATGACTACGGACAATTAGTTCTTTCACAAATATGTACCTGATATTTTTTTCTTTTCATTATTTATTTTTGTGAATGGAAACAGTTGTGGTTTTTTTTTAAATGAAAAGTAGTTTAAGCTTTAAACCTAGGTAGTGTGCATTAGCACAAATTTACCACAATTTATGGAAAAAAAGATAATATATTATCTGCCTGACTTTATAACACAGTCTGGTATATTTGAGGCCTGCAGTGACTTTAACTTTGTCATTAATTTCAGGGAGCTTAACTCAGTGGGATTTTTCCTTCAGCAGAAACATTTCATTTTCTTATGAGCTCAAGCAAATGCTGCTTGCTCTGCTGCCTGTCCCTCCCACCTCACAGCTATTTCAAATAAGGTCCAGCTGAGATATGTCTGTTAAACCCTGGAACAGGCTTCCTACAGAGTTGGTCAATGCCTCAAACCTGTTGGTGTTCAAGAGGCATTTGGACAACGCCCTTGATAATATGCTTTAACTTTTGGTCAGTCCTGAAGTAGTCAGACAGTTGGACTAGATGATCATTGTAGGTCCATTCCAACTGAACTATTCTATTCTAAATTCTCATTGCTATCTAAGATATCAAATTCTACAGATGTCTTTAGTACAAAAAGCTGGGTACAGAGGGATTGGCTTTGGTCATGTGGAAAAGCTACATGGTCATGTAGGAAAAGCTGTTCAGCTCCAGTACCAGAGACCCAGCAGCATGATACCAGAGGAGGAGCTGCTTGTTGATAGCTGCAGCAGAAACATTACCAGAACAACAAGTTAAAAAGCTGCTGTCTTTCAGTCTGTTTGGTGAATTCTAGGAAAGTGCTGGCAGGCTGGCTGGCCACAGTATTTCAGCTGGCACAAATACCTGCTGGGCTGCTGCAGATTACCAGATTCATTGTGTGCATGCTACCAAATAGCAATGAGTTGACCATGATTTTTTTTTAATGATCCTGAGTGGAAGTGTTTTAACTGACAACCTGCATTCTATCAAAAATATACAAACAAAAGTACTTCACATCTGCTTCACCTGCCCTTGTTACTCTTTATAACTTCAAAATTCTGTTCAATTAAGTCCAGTACCCACTCGGTGATGCATTTCTTCATAATTACTTAAGCTGACCAGAATGCAATTTTATGAATAGAAAAGTCTAGCAGCTATTCTTCCTTGATTCAAATACATTCTAATTTCTACAATGTGATTTCCACTTTATTTCATGCATGCTGAAGCAAGGAATTCACTTGGTCTCTCTGGGTAATATTTCATAGGAGTCTCTCGGTCATTCAATGCTTACAGGTTTAGGTCACCAAATACTTCTAAATTACCTCCTGTCCAACTACTTCTTTGGCTGCTTATTCACACCTACTTGCCGGTAGTCTATAAGCGTCATGCTTTCAAGTCAAAGTAATTTTTTGTTTGTTTGTTTTAAGAGTTGAGCAAGTTATTTTCCTTTCATAAAACTTAAACAAAAACACAGCCCTGTTTTACATGAAGATAAACCTGAGACCTTACTGAGTGGAAGAGGAGTTCAGTTCAGTGTGAGGAGAACTGCAGTAGCCTAGTTAAGCATCTCAAATGTAACTAGAGGAATGGAGTTAGGCACAGGTTTCTTGAGAGATTTCCATTGTTTGAGCTAGTTAACCAGAATTGAAGAGATGTAAATATGAAGATGTAGATGCTAACAGATGAGAGCTGTAAGACTACAAAGTTGTTAGTAGCACTGCTTTTCACATATGTATTTTGATGCTGTGTTGTTTTGTCTCAAAACTGAATTCAGGCAGATTGAAAGGCAGATTTCCTTGGTTTGCAAGATGTTTTTAATTAGTTTTGGTATGTCTTGATATTTATGAAGATGACAATGTCAGTAGGTACATTAGATTAGAAAGGTAACTCTGAAAAGGTCAGCAGATCTGACATGCAATTTGTCTTGTTCAATTAGGCTCTATATTGATATCCTGTCTGTCTAACCAATATGGTAATTACTTCAAATATAAATGATGTGTGGGAAATTATTGTATGGGTTTTTTTTTTGGAAAAACAATCAGAACTCTGAACAGCTCTAATGACAAAGCTAATAAGCATTTAAGCTACACTATGTGATTCTGTGTTGGCTTTGAACATTAGCTCTTGTAGTCTACTTGATTTAAGAATTTAATAGGCAAAAGAAGTGTCCAGTTGTGGCATCTGTAAGTACGTTGAGAATCACTGTCTGGTTTTCACTAATTATCTGAATGAACAGATATCTAGAATTAATCAGAAACGCATGAGGCATTCTTGTTACATCTTCCTTCATGTAATACCTGTTACTATGATTCAACATCATATTGCAAAAACAAAAATATATGGACCTGTATAATCCTCCAAAATGCTTGCTCCACATATTTACTATGTGTCTGATGCTGTTCAGTGGAATATAAAGAACAGCTGTCTACATTGATTTGCTAGGAGAAATGAAGGGAGGAAAAGTGCCTCAATTTTAAATCAAATAGGTGTAAGCAGCAAATAATTCAGGAGAATTAGAATTTTAAATTCAATCCACTTCAATTGTCTGTTGTGGCTTGCCAGTATCCAAGGATTTTCTTCATTTGCTGTAACTTCGTGTTCCAACATTCTGAAGTTAAATCGGAAATTATAAGGAAGAGTGGGAGGTGATCTTTCTCGTGTGGTCACAGCAACCTGCCCGATTATTTTGTGGAATGGACCTTCTTCATCTTAATGAAACGGAAATACTAATTTAGAATTCTGCAGTGCAAAAGAACATTGCAGGAATTCAAGTCAATTGGAATGAATCTTAGGAAGGTATACTTCTTGCTAGTCCTAATGCTACTAAGGAACATATGAGATTAGTATTTGGAACAAACATATTTCAATCATATTTAAAACTAGTGTTTTAGTCTCCTTTTATGGACTGTTACTTCCACAATGCCACTGAAAGTTTGTCTCAATCCTCTTTTAATGCTTATTTTGGAGTCCTTGTGATTTTCAGTGACTGAAGTATTGATATTATTTATCAGGTAATAGATATCTACTTGTTTACTCTAACTGATTTTATATTTCCACAATAGTGATTAAAGTACTTAAGTATTTTAAAACCGCTTTAAGTATTGTCCTCTTCTACCAAAGCACTTTTCACCACAAGTAGTTTACCTCACACTAATCTGGTTCTCAAGCAAGCAAGAAACCTGGCTGCCAGAGAGTCTCCTTTGACCCTGCTTGTGTAACCAGTTTTTGGAAGTGTCAGTCAAGAGAAGAAAAATAATGTGCTTCTCTCAGAGAAGAGAGGCTCCAGCCTTGCCCGTTGGTGTCTAGGATGGGATTGTGTCCCAGACAACACAATGATTCTTTCCTTGTTTTTCATGGAAATAATGAAACCTGAACAGTAATTCTTAGATGAGGCTAAAAAGGTGCTGCTTCCCTCAATGAAAACTGGCTGTAGGAATTCGTATTTCTTGTATATTGTATCAGGAACTGAGAAAGAGACTATTTGCTTGTACTTCAAGTGGTCCTGAAATACAGGGATACATCCTGTATCTCTCTGTAACTGTGAAGGATGCAATGCTTCAGGAGATGCTAGTTCTGTTCCTGCTGCCAATAAGCTTTGCAACATTAGGTAAAACTTCTTAAATTCTGTTCGCGTTATGAATGCCTCAACACTAATTGCCTAAGAAGAAGTACTGAAAAAGTGTCCCTCTGAATATAGAATGGCAGATCAAAAGGTAAAGAATGCCCTTTGAAACTCTTGCTATGTCTTTCCATGCTGACCTTGTCTTTAGGAATCAAAGTAAACAAGTGAGGAAGAGTGTTCAAATACTTCCAAGATCGATTTGTGAAGTAGAATGCAGCAGTGTTTCATTAATTCTGTGGGTCTTGCTGCTATGCAAGCATGTCAGAAACTGAGTAGATCAGAAGAGAACTACAAAAATGTTCAGGTGACTGGAAAAAGTGGTCTTAAGGGGAACACCATGGAGCTGTCTATGGTTTTAACCAATCCTGAGAGACAATCCAAGTATAACTGCATTTATATATCCAAGTGTAACTACAAAACTTTAATGAGAGCTTGTGCTTGGGAAGCCAATCCAAGGCAAGACTGGTATTTCTAAACAAAAAGAACAATCTTGTCTCCTCTTCCCTCCTTCAAAAAGACTAAGATTATTCCAAAGGCTAAAACAATAAACATTAAAAGCCTTTTTGGAAGAGATAAATGGCAAACTTATTTGAATTCTTGTGTTTGACTTTTACTGACTCTGACATCCTGAAGGAGAAAGACTGTAAGACTTAATTTATAAGCAAACTACAAATGTAATGAAAATGGATATGTATCTGAATGGTCTTTGTTTCCTACCACACCAGTTTCCCCTCCTTTGGGTAAGATGTTAGAGGTGTGAACTCTCGCTTTGTTCCATTCAGCCTTATACAAAAGCCAACACTGTTTAAAGTAGCAGGAGTGTGGGAAGGAAAGTATTTTTGACTTCTCATTAGATCATATGTGGCTGATGAAATCTTAATGTACACTAAACCAGAAAAGTTTTAAAAGATGTATTATCACACTTGAAACAGAAGCCAATTTTGAACAATGTATTTGAGGACTTTTTTCATCTCCCCAAATGTTTTAAGGTGTATTAGTAGAATGAGGGGTCCACTGGTAGTCTTCAGGCAGAAATTAGTTCAGAGAATTTTTGTCTTATAAGGCAGAAAGAATATCCAAATGTTTTAAGGTGTATTAGTAGAATGAAGGGTCCACTGGTGGTCTTCAGGCAGAAATTAGTTCAGAGGATTTTTGTCTTATAAGGCAGAAAGAATATTCACCCTTCTCAAGATGTAATTATTTTGAATTGAAAATATTGCATTCATGTAGCTTTAATTGCACATCCTGATGCAAAAGTTCACAGGGTTCTAGATATCCTGAGTATACTAGAAAGGCTTTAGTGAAGCCCAAATGTCTGACATTAGTTTGTCCATCTGTGCTAAAAAGAGCACTTCGTGGAAACATACACTGTGAAAATACTGCATATGGAACATACAATCTCCTGAAAGTATTGGGAAACTGTTCAGTTTTGAATGAAGTAGGTTAAGCTTATGTCCTGTATGCAAGTGCCTCTGAGAACTAGGTGACAGAAGGCTCTGGAAGGCCTATCCTTCAAAAAGAGCCCTTCTACAAAACAGACCTTGTTTTGTCTGTAAGTTAACTGCCAAATGTGTCAGCACAACAGCACACTTTGTGCAAGCCTTTTTACAAAAATTGACTGTCTCTGTACTCATTCTCTCTCCACCAGACCATCTGCTGTTGGCCACTCTCAGGAGTGCTACATGAACTAAGAGTACAGACCCACAAAGGATGGCAGCTTGGTGTTTGGGTGGATTTTTTGGGCATGTTTTGCAGGGGGGGAGGGAGAAACTTGGCGTCATTCTGCATTCTAGCAAAGATGAAGCATCCAGATTCTCAGCACGACAATCTGGTGTGGGTTTTCTCTGGGAATCATGCATTTTATAGTTGAAATTATTTTGATAGGGGATAAATAACTGTATTTTGAAAGAAGGGAAAAGTAATTCTGGAAAAATGTTAAAACATCACACTAGTTGGAATTTTCTGTGGAAAAAAATGAAATTCTGGCAAAATGGACCACATTTCAGCCTTAGTTCAAGGGAAGGCATGTTCTAGGGGTATGTACATTTGAGGTCTCTAATTGAAATGATAGTAAATACTTAATATGCACTCCTTGATGAAGATAGTTCCATCATTAAGTTTTTCACTCTTTTAGCAGTTGACAAAGATATCACAATACCTAAGCATTCTATGGGATCAGCTGTGCCAGGAATGTGCACCCTAAGCTAGAGGTAGTATTAGATAAACTGTTCTTGAGAAAATTTTGGCAAGGGAGCCTTTCAGGGTCTTGTGTGTCTGACAGCATAGCGGTTAGCAGGTGTGGCATGTCACACTTGCTCTGTGACAGCTTATACCAAGGGGTGTAACAACTGCTGTTATCATTCGTTGCAAGGGATACCCAGGTAGGAAGGCTCCTTGATTCCAACAACAGTCCTAAATTTCCAAGGTGAAAAAATTAATTCTGGTACAGAAGCAGCAGCAACAATGTATAATTCTGTATAGCTGATAATGAACAGTAGTTTGATGCAATGACGGTCCTCCAGTTGTTTTAAAATTAATAAAGGAAAAGCAACAAAATCCTGGACCTGGCTCATATGGGCTCTGCAGCTGATATGAGTAAAACTTCTATGCTACACTGACACTAAACACCTCCAGCATTAATGGTCAAGACCTTTGCATTACCTGTAACCCAAATTATGATAATTCAAAACCTTCTAACAGTTCAATTATCTTAACTAGGACCTGACTGAGATGATGATGATGGGGACTCTGTGCTGCACTGATGGGTTTCAGTGGCAATTTCGCTGTTTGTCTATTTTTGTCTACATAATGACTGTGCATCATGTGAGGAATAACAGTGCAAACAATTTTCTCTATTGTCCTAGTTTGGCTAAAACAGGACTATTTCTCCTTTCAGGAGTTTTTCTTTCAGTTAAATCTCTTCTAAGTAACTGCACTTTCTGAAAGTACAGCTACATGGGTTTTTTTTTCAGACAGTGTCTGCGTTTCAGGTC
>NW_009634301.1:0-836 GCF_000690535.1 Cariama cristata | reverse complement strand
TCCAAAAGGCTGCATGTGAAGTATTCTCTGTATTCCCCCCTCCTGCTTTTTTTTTTGTCTAAGCATGCATATTGCTGACATTTCTAGCCTTTTTTTTGCCCTTTTTTTTTTTTTTTTAAATCCAGACACTTCTATTCCTCTATGATGATGATTTTATAAGTGTTATGCTGACTCAGGCCATATATGTCTCTCACACCAAACCTTAATCCTGGTCTCTTTTGTCTAATCCTGTTGCTACCCTCCATTAGCCTTATCAGTTTTGTCACTTTATATCTTGGTGGTTGTAACTTCTCATTACGCGAACTTTCCAGCTTCTATAATATACAGTGTTCTGAGACGGTCATACGGCTGCTAATTTCTACATCTTCTAATGTTCATTTCTGCTAACGTTCATACATTTTCCTCAGAGTCTCACTTTGCTTGGTTTTCACATCTATTGCTTGGTTTTCATATGTATTTGTTTGGTGTATTTGTACTATGAGATTTTTTGGGGTTTTGGGAGTTTT
Organism: Cariama cristata; assembly: GCF_000690535.1. Classification (NCBI taxonomy): domain Eukaryota; kingdom Metazoa; phylum Chordata; class Aves; order Cariamiformes; family Cariamidae; genus Cariama; species Cariama cristata. Next base: position 330 of record NW_009634301.1, on the reverse strand, counting down.
TTTGGCTTCCCTAGGAGCCCAAACCACAACAATTAAAACTACCAACTCAGTGAAAGAGTATTTGATGTTTCTAGTCTATGTGTTCCTACTGAGAGCCACAAGATGCTCTAGTTGTTAACTGTTATCTCAAGTTGCTGTGAAATTTCCATGCACTTGTCGTATCTGACGGCTAAACTGCCAAGTCATTTGGAGGTTGTTTTTTATTTTCTATTCAGATCATATTAAGTATGAAATGTTTTTTTAAGACAGAAACTCCCTTTTCCTCAGTTACCCTGCTCATCATCCCATTCTTTGAATTAGCTCTTCACTATTGTTAGTACCCTGTGTTTT
>NW_009634300.1:0-283 GCF_000690535.1 Cariama cristata | reverse complement strand
TGCCCAGGTGTCCAAGAAAGCCAATGGCAACCTGACCTGTATCAGAAGTAGTGTGGCCAGCAGGACTAGGGAAGTGGTCATCCCTTTGAACTCTGCGCTGGTGAGAACACTCCTTGAATACTGTCTCCAGTTGTGGGCCCCTCACTACAAGAAGGACATTGAGGTGCTGGAGCATGTCCAGAGAAGGGCAACGAAGGTGGTGCAGGGTCTGGAGCACAAGTCTGATGGGGAGCGGCTGAGGGAGCTGGGGGTGTTTGGACTGGGGAAGAGGGGGCTGAGGGGG
>NW_009634299.1:48501-48934 GCF_000690535.1 Cariama cristata | reverse complement strand
CAGAAATGGTTTGCAACCTGCTACACCACGTGGACACACATGTCTATGGGACAAGATAGGATCCCACCCAAGAGCACTGAGGGAGCTGGCAGAAGTGCTCACTAGGCCACTTTCCATCATTTACCAGCAGTCCTGGCTGACTGGGGAGGTTCCAGTTGACTGGAGGTTAGCAAATGTGACGCCAATCTACAAGAAGGGCCGGAAGGAGGATCCAGGGAGCTACAGGCCTGTCAGCCTGACCTTGGTACCGGGGAAGGTGATGGAGCAGATCATCTTGAGTGCCATCACGCAGCACGTACAGGACAACCAGGTGATCGGGCCCAGTCAGCATGGGTTTATGAAAGGCAGTTCCTGCTTAATTAACTTTATCTCCTTCTATGATGAGGTGACCCACTTAGTGGATGAGGCAAAAGCTGTGGATGTTGTCTACCCA
>NW_009634299.1:38282-47858 GCF_000690535.1 Cariama cristata | reverse complement strand
CCCCTCACTGCAAGAAAGACCTTGAGGTGCTGGAGCGAGTCCAGAGAAGGGCAACGAAGGTGGTGAAGGGTCTGGAGCACAAGTCTGATGGGGAGCGACTGAGGGAGCTGGAGTTGTTCAGCCTGGAGAAGAGGAGGCTGAGGGGAGACCTGATCGCTCTCTACAACTACCTGAAAGGAGGTTGTAGCAAAGTTGAGGGTCGATCTCTTCTCCCAAGTAACAAGTGATAGGACAAGTGGAAACAGCCACAAGTTGCAGCAGGGGAGGTTTAGATTGGATATCAGGACAAATTTCTTCACTGAAAGTGTTGTCAAGAATTGGAACAGACTGCTTGGGGAAGTGGTGGTGTCACCATCCCTGGAGGTATTTAAAGTATGTGTAGATGTGGTGGTTAGGGACATGGTTTAGTGCTGGTCTTGGCTGTGCTAGGTTGGCAGTAGGACTCGATGATCTTAGAGATCTGTTCCAACCTAAATGATTCCATGATTCTGACTTCTGTGGTGTAGACTGCCATGCTACGTAGCATTCTGGGAAGTAGAAACTTAGTTATTGGCTGCTACTTCTCTGTAAATCTTTGCTGCATTTAGGTTTTCCTTTTCTCTCCAACAAAAATAACAACAAAGAATAGGTACTCAATTTTGACATCTGCTTTTATTGTGAAAATAGCACCCCAGAATCATTCAAGTAAATAAACTAAAAAGACTTTTGGAAATACTGCAGTCACTAAGTTCCATGGAATAAGGACTGTCATGGGGTAGCCAAATGGTGTATATTCATTTTAAAGGAGTATTTTTAAACTACTGTGAACCACATAACCCTAGCTTTATAATAAAGTCTGTGGTCAAAAATACAATGTAGGCATTTCCAAGTCACTGTGGTATTTTGAGTGAATCTTTAAGTTTGCTGGCATGACCTGTTCCTTTCATATTTACAGTTGACGGTCTGTAATGCATGGGAATAACCCTCTCTCACTTTAGCATTCTGAAAGAAAGTACCGTTTAGAGGAAAAGATGAAGAATGGTGGATTTCTGGACCATATTCAAGACTGTATGCAATACAAGTTGGTTTAAGAACCTTGACTTCCAGTAACTGGACAGTAGGCTTTGAAAATAAAAAGAACCAAGAGAGAGTTGTTATGCTATTGAAGAGACCAATTGGTTGTAGGTTATTCCTTGTATTAAGCAAGAAAGTAAATCACAACTTATATACCTTCTACACGTAACTTTAAGAAATGTTTGTAAATTTTGGGCTATTGTTCTGTATTGTATGGTAAGTTCTTATATTTTAAGTGTAGGAGTTTTTTTCAGGAGTCATTATCAGAGAGAAGGTAATAAATGCTTATTAAAGAAAAGGTCTGTTGCTTGTTTTCAAATTCTGGATTAACTTAAGATACAAAAATACATTTCATGGAGGCAGATTTTTTTCTTCTTCATGTAACGTCTTTAAATCCTTTTCCATTTATGCAAGTTAACAAAAGTATAACCTATCAATAAGAGGTTTGTTTATATCCTTGAACCATGACGGCTCCTACTGTTGAGGTTTGTGTTATTTCTCTTCTGTACAGTGTCTCTACCATACCTTGTAGTAGCTGTTCCTAGTGTTGTGCTGGTGTTTCCTCTGTATTTATTTATATGGTGTTCTAGATTCTGAAGATTTGTTCTTATTTTCTTGCTTCTTTCTATCCTTTCCTCCTTATTTTTCTGATTATTGTTTTGTGTTTCATTGTCTTGTACGTCTTGAAGCAAAGGTTTGTTTCTTCTGTTGACAACATGAATGGCTTGTAGCTTTGTTCTGCTCTTGCAGAATGTTTTTATGGAGTCAGGATTGTCTTCAGCATCATCTGCTGTGATAATGGCTGGCATGCTACGTTATTCTTACCTGATGCCTCTGTCTCATGAAGTTAATTGGATGAGTGACACTTTTTAAGATACACTGTGGTGTTGGGTTTGGGTTTTCTTTGAACATCATTAATGATTTGGTATTTCTGTGCAAGTAGAATTCTAAACAGTTCTTGGCAGATGAAAACATAAAAAGAGATGCCTAGTTTTGCATAAGCTGTGAAGCAAAGCACTAGCAAGAAATAAGATAGACTAAAGGAAAATTAAGTCAAATGGGCAAGTTCTTACGTGAATATCAACCTGAATTAAGATTTAACTGTACTTCACATAGAATTAAAGATTATAGAGAGGAAAATGTAATTTTGTTTTGACTTAGACTCTGATAGATGATGTCAGCTAGGGGTAACCTGTGAGATAACTTACTTGAAAAGTGGTAAAAGGGTGATTGTATCTAATTATGAAAATTCTTGCGCAGTTTAATTCTGTGGTAATTGTCTTAATCAGTTAAAATACTGACTTTTGAAAAATGTGCTATAGGGGTGTTGGTGATCTGTCTCCTCCCACTCTATTGAATGGGTCATAAGAGTGGTTTTTTTTCCCCCCCCCCCTTTTTTTTTTAATGAAAGGCGACTTGAGGGAAGATACAGCTTTGGAGGTTTCAAAGCTATTTCTGAGAAAATCACTTAAAGTTAACATATATAATCCTAATGACATATTTCTTGACTGTTTTATATACTCTGTATTCTGTTGCAGTTAAATGTAAACATAAGTTGGAAACTGATTCTGTGCCCCAAGTACTTCACCTGATGATCAGTTGTCTTGGAATTTAGCATAAGAAAGAATTAGATTTTTCTAGTTTATAAATACAGATCTGCTTTAAAAACAGGCTCTGCTTGTTCTTATAGCAGGTACTTTAAGTGACTGTAGGAACATCCTGTCCTGTTTGTGTGCAGCTGGTTTTGGTCCTGATTATAAATTGCTACAAATTAAATAACTTAGTGGAGAAAATTGTATTTGTTATATTTATTAGTTTGAGCTGTGTTTACAGTCCACTTAAGATCTCTTCAAGGAGCTTTCACAGATGTTAACTGGGGTAGCAATCCCCCCCCTTCCCTTTTATTTCAAATGGATTTCTAATAGGAATTTTGAAGGCAAAGTTAAAAGTGGTATATTTCTATCAAAACTGTTGTGTAAAAACTCAAAATCTTACTGTATTAAAAAACAAGAGTGTAATTTTTGAAATGCACAGATGAAGCACTTGAAATATTTCCTGTTATGAACCAGCCTTGGGAGAAATAGCTGAAAAATTATGAGAGAAGATCATGATACATACTTGACTATGTTTTTGCACTACCATTATATTAAATATTGGTTCTATTAAAATTTATCATAGACTTTAGAATAGGAATTTTAGGGCTGTTGTAATTTACTACTGAACTCTTCTCTGTACTAAGGGTTTGATTGTTACTGTACTGCTGTGGTATGCAGTTGTGTATTTTTCTTTATATTTTTATTAGCTAGTGTGTGTAATATATAAAAATAATATATGCATGGCTGGATGCACATCAGAACTAATTTTCAGCAGTAGCAACCTGTAAATACTGTTGCAATAGAATTTTCCTCTGTTCTTTTTCTTATTACCTTGTCAGTGTAAATTACTTGCAGAATTGTTACTTTTTCAGGATTTTTTTTAAATCCAGGTGGCTCTGCTGTGTTCTAGATCTTTAAGCAGCTGGATGACAGGCAAATATATTAATCGCCAATTAACTCTTTATTATGTTGAAAGACTACACATAGACATGTAGAAATGTTGTGGCAGAGTAGATCCCAGAAAATTTCATGTTAGTCTATGAAAATGGTGAATTTCATCAGTGTCTTGAAAAAACTGCAAAAGTGTATAGCTACTAAACTATGAAGAGCAAAGTTGCAGCTGTGCTAATAATGCATGTTACACATTTTAACGTTTTAAAGAACTTACTGACTGACGCGGTTTCGTTCACATTTGCTAAATAGTCGAACTTAGCTCTGTACCCATAAGGTGAGGATTTTGATATTTTGAAGCTTGGATCTTGAGACACAACTATATAGCAGACTTAATGATAGCAGAACATGTGGTTCTTCAGCCATGACCTGACACATTTATTCTGTAGAAATAGTTCTACTACAAAATTGTAATACCAAATAATCTAGGCCTATGCAGCGTTGTGAGTTATATACAATTCTAAGATAAAGCATTTGTTCTTTATGAAAGAACTCCAGTTAACTTACATTCTCTGAAAACTTGTACATGGAGATAGACAGCCAGCAGTACTAAGACATTACTAACAGCTCTGTAGTTTACTGCAGTACAAATATACAATGGCTCTTAATTTAGGCCCTTTTCCTGTCTTCTTGAGAGTCACTGAGACAGATACTTTATGTACTTAGTTCTCCATATTTAGAAGGGTGTGTTGGAGAGAAATCTTTCATTTGAGCTATTTCAATGAGTCACCATGCACAAACTGCCCATTTAAAAAAAAATACTGAAGAGGCTTTATTTGGTGGTTTGTGTATTGAAAAACAAGTTCTTTGTAATGTCCTATTTACGAACTTGTTAATTAGTTAAAATTAAACTACTTGAAAGTCCTTTATCCTTTTCAGGACATGATAATTAGTATTCAGTAAGATTAAATAGTGTAGTTTTGCATTTATAATCTTCAGTAACTACCTGGATGAGGCGATGGAATGCACCATCAGCAAGCTTGTTGATGACACCAAGTTGTGTGTGCTGGAGGGCAGGGCTGCTCTTTTGAGGGACCTTGACAAGCTGGAGAAGTGACAAGAACCTCGTGGTGTTCAACAAAGAATAACCCTACATGGTAGTACAGGATAGAAACCAATGGCTAGAAGGTGACATTGCAGCAAACGACATCGCTTTTCTGGTGGACACCAAGTTGAATGTGAATAGCAATGTGCCTGTTCTTAGCAAGAGTGAAGCCGGTAACTGAGAGAAGTGAGTATTTCCGTCAGCTTGGCGTTTGTATAACTGCATCTGAAACTGTGTCTAGTTTTGTGCTCCCCAATATAGGAGAGATGCGAACATACTGGAGCAGGTCTAGAGGAAGACTGCCAAGATAATTAGGGGGCAGGAGCACATAATGTAAAAAGAGAAGCCAGAAGAGCTGTGTGTCCTCAGTGTTCAGAGAAGACTAGGGGAAGGATCTTGTTTTCAATTAATGGGAGGGTACAGAGAAGGCAAAACCGGACTCTTCTTGGAGGAGCTGGGTGACAGGGCTAGAGGCAATGGAAAAATTTCCAGCAAGGGATGTTTCAATTAGATATTAGGAAAAGATTTACACCATGAGGGTAGTCAAATGCTGGGACAAGTTGCCCAGAGAGGCTATGGGATCTCCATCCTTGGAGATACTCAGAACTTACTTGAGAACGGCCTGGAGCAGCCTTTGAGGCTTTGAAGATTGCCCTGGGTAGAGGATTGAAGCAGTTGACCTCCAGAGGTTCCTTCCAATGTAAATAAGTGTAAATAACAGAGGGCTGTTAAGCTTCATAGAAGAGAACAATATGATTATCTTACGTAAATTCTACTATACGACTCAAGCCCTGTTTGTTTGTTAACCTGACTTCTGCATAGTCAAAGATTTGAAGCAATTAGATTAGTGCTTTGAATTATCACACCTTAATGAAATAGACTAATCCTGAATGAGGTATCTTTTTTCCAGAGTTTTGTATTTTTAAATAACATTGGAGGGTTGTTTTCTGTAATATTATAATATTACTTGAAAAATTTTTCCTGCTATGCAGAAGTAGCCTGATTTCTTGTGCATCATTTCAGGCAATGGAATAAACGTGTAATGGTAATTGTAATACAGACTTATTGTTTTTATTTGTTTGTTGAGGTTAGGGTTTTTTGTTCTTTTTTTTTTTTTTTCAAATTCATAAATCCAGACATTCTCATAAGCGAACTGCCTGAGGTTTATACTTATTTACTTAATAAAGGTATAGAAAGTTAAATTCATTCATCTGGAATGGGAGTTAGACAGGCAGCATGTTCTAGTATAAAATACTTTGTTGTAAAGTTTAACTAAAAGGAGAAAATTTGGAGATTTTAGTCTGTCTTACCCTGGATGTTATTACAATGTAAAATAAGCAAATCTGAATAAAACAGTCACATAATTTTACTGTAAGTGCAATGTAAACTGCCTATTGATTTGGTCTTTATTTTATAGAAATATTTTTTTAAGTTCAGTCTCACTAAGCTTAATTCAGAAATCCTGTTGATTTTTTTTCCTGCATGTATTCCTATTATATATACAGTGAGTGAGGAATCAATATAGAGAACCAGAATTTTAAAATCAGTGTTTAACAAGGTGATAGGTTAATTATTTTTTATTCCCCTCCCCCTTCTGTTTTAGCTATTTGTATGGTTTTCTGAGAAGAGAATGAGTCAAGTTTCTTCTAAATTAGTCACAAGCCTTAAAAGTATACTGAATTAACTTCAGTTTTGTAGGTTGTGGTATCAGAGTAGCCATGAGGAGTTACTAATAACTATGTCCTTCATTATTTTGCAAATATATACAAAGGTTCTCAATTTTAGCATCTACTCATGAGTGCACGGGAAGAAATCCTAAACCCCCAAATAATGTGTTTTCTGGGACTAACTTCTGTATGAATTACACAATTTCTAGCACAAGCAGGCAGTGGGTTTTGGGTGTCTTCAGCATGTTTTAGCTCCTTCAAAGTAATGGTGACATGCAGATCAAAGCAAACTGGGTTAGTGCTAAATGTTCAAAAAAGTTTCCTTTTGAAACTTAAAACCTCAGTATGAGCCTTGAACAAAAAAATACTGAACCAGTCTACCCATGACTTACTGTGAAAATAAATCCTTTCACATTCCTAAAGCCCAACAGTCCACCCTAATCACGCCTTGCTTTAGCTATTGTATACTGTATTTTCCCTAGTAGTGCCTGGGTCTGCTTACTGTAACTCTGATGATTCCTGTTGTCTTTTCCAAATTGTCCATCCAGCTGCTGTATCCAAACAGCTGTAACCGAGGGCACCCAAGAAACATTCTGATGCAGTTTGTAAATTGTGGCCCTGATTCCCTACAATTGAGGATGCTTCTGAGAAAGAATCGCTACTCTTTCTATTTAAATGTGATGCATTCTTAAAAATGGAAGTGACTTTTAAAATTTGTCCATGTAGAATCGAAGACCTGAGAGCAGTATTCTGTTTTCAAAATGGATTCAATGGGACATCAGTCTTTAAAATACAAAGTTTTGGGCTTTTTTAAATACAACTTGCCATTCTGATTGATGAAGGAAATAGGATTTGCATGTTACACAGACACTTGCTTACATCCTGAAAATGAGCAAGCTATTGCATAGGTGGATTATGTGCCTTTTAGAGTAGGTGGTTCCAGCATCCCTAATTCCTGGAACATTCCAACCTCATGCCCTTCTACTGCAATACGATATGTTTTCACACAAACCACCATTCAAAAGGGAGTATTTTATATTTATTTCATTTCTTTATAGAGGTATATTTTTTTGTTATTGTATGTTGTTAGTCATGGCTGTTCTTTTAGCTCTTTGGTGCTTGCTTCAAAGACGCCTCTTAATTTTACTGTAACACAAGTACTGTTCCATTTCTCTCACTTGTTATTGCTCTTTTTCCTTTCTGAATCTTCTAGAGAGTAGTTTAATGCAATTAGAACATGATTCTTGCTCTGCAGGATGTACGTGCTATACGAGTACATAGGGTGACACCAGGGTAGATTTTTAAAGCTATTTGTGCCTGTTGAAATTTTCAGAAGACCTTAAGACTTAAATCCTCTAATGAATACCTCGACCCTATTGATAAAGTATTATTTTTACATTTGCACCAACAATTGAAAATCTGATCCATTGATTGTTCCCCAGAAAGTTTTAAGTCTATTACAAAATACGATGCAACAGGATGCATGATATAGGAGGGAAGGAAGAGATGACTGACTGTTGTTAAACATCACCCTTTCCCAAAGTGCAAGTAGATAGGGACTATGTTACTGCCCCCTCCTTCAAGACTCTGTTCAAAAAGCTTAGTGCCAAGTTAGCAGAGTTTGTTCTCACCAGAGTCCTGCTGGGCCTCCTGCAGCTAAACCAAACACCCTTCACCAGTACCTTCTTGCCCCACTCCTGCTTTTTGTCCACCAGGGTAGCAGAGCTTGGATGTCTTTGCCCTCTAGTAAATGCAAACTCACCTGTATGCTTTCACTGCCTGTTGGACAGTGATCTTAGTTGTCTTTCCACCTAGGTCTTGCTTGCCTAGCATCAGGCACTGGAATAGCATGTGCTGCTGCTATTAATGATCATCTGGTTTTCTGCATGAAGAGATTAGAACTGGACCCAGACACAGGTACTAGTTCTGCTGACATTTTTGGAAAGGGCTAGGGTGAAGTTGCTGTGTTAGTTACTCGTTGGGAGTTTGCATCCTGATATAGTTTGATACTCCTTTGTACACGGCTCAGTGTGGGTACTTGCAAACTTGAGTGCAGTTTACAGCAGCCGGTGCTGCCTCTGGTGCCGTGATGCCTGCTCTGTATCTGCAGTCTCCCACTCCACGCGGCTACATCCTCCAGTCCGTGCTCCATTCACCATCCCCTTCTGAATACACTGCCACTGTCAGAGTCATAGGTGATAAAATAATGCTGGGCTGCAAGAGAAGCTTCCTGAAAACTGTTCTGCCTTTAACTAACGCGGTGGGGTACTCCTGCCTTATCTCCAACACCCAAACAACTGCAGACTTTGCACAGTTTGCACGTTGTTGGTGTTTCTGCTTCTGTCTGCACTTCAGTTTGAACAAACACTGTTTTGAAAGTATTTCTACTTTTTACCGAGTGCACTGTAAAGTGTACACCATGCACTGGTACAAATAATCCTGCCTCCCTATTACTGCTACTGTGCCCTGGCTGTTTGGACCATCAATATCCAGGAAAAAAACCCAAAAGAGGGAACTGATCTGAGTTACCAGCTGTTCTGCTTCTCTGTGCCGTCACACAGGCACATGCCTGTACAAAACAAGGGTTTAGGAATATGGATGAACAGAATGGGTGGATCAGAAACCAAAAAGACAGGATCAGCTCTGCTGTCAATTAAAACCACTTTAGAAACTACAGTTTAAGTTTGTTAAACATTAGCATCATAAAAAGATAATGGAGGCAGATTTCCAGCTTGCTAAGTGCATGTGGGATTCACAGGGAGTGTTGCGAGCGACCTTGAACAACATAGCCTTGAAGGAAATAGTCTGAGAAAGCAAGTAATGAAGCAAGCGCAGAAAGGGAGCTGAAGATAAAAATATTTTGAAGCACAGCTGTGAGACCGAAACTAGAAGATGCATGTCTTGATTAACAGCACCAATTAAAAGCTTAGCCGCAGCACGTGAACAGCAGGGGTTAACCAATCCATGAACAAACTAGAGCGTGTGGACAGCTAGTCAATCTATATAAGCGCAAACTTGTAAACAATAAAGGTCTTTGGTTTTACCTGCACCAGAGTCCATGAATCAATCCCTACAAATGCATGCTTCATAACTATAAAAATGACTTTATAATTCCTGAAGCTTTCAGGGAAGTCTAGTAGAGGTCACCCAATGATCTGGGCAGCGATAACAGGGAACTGGATCTGGGGCAGGAGAACAACCCAAGACGGGAACAAGAAATGTAGAGGAAAAAGAAATGCACTTGGCTGCTGTTTTTTTTTTTTCG
>NW_009634299.1:0-38266 GCF_000690535.1 Cariama cristata | reverse complement strand
TTGTGGTGCCTTTTACTTTACAAGCGGGAAGAACTATTCTTAAATAAGTGCCTGTGTGTTACAGTGGCACCGGGGCAGGTTTTTCATAAAGCAATCACCAAGGGGTTCCTGAGCCTGACAGTGTTCCCCCGGCTTTTGTCTCATCTACCACTGATTTTTTTTGCTCTAGCAGATGTGTGCAATGAAACTGGCAGTGGGATTCTTCTAGCAAACGATATTCTTGGACCTAACCGCAGTGGATTTCTGTCCCACTTTCAGGCGGCCAAATACAAGTTCTACCAGTACCTAGCAAACGTTGGATTGACAATTGAACTTTTCCTAGTGATAGGTCAGACTGCTTAAGAACAGCTTTACCAGTCATGGTAGAGGAAGGTGAATGAGCTTGTGAAACTGAAGGAGAGACATGGTGACTTGACCGATGGTGGTAAGCCTGCTCTTTTATGTAAGCAGGCTGGATTGCATAGTTTCAGATGGCCACATGCCATCTTCATCTGGGTGTCTGCCGTCACTGCTTTGCAGCCAGGTTTGGTAGACTTCGAAGTAAAAGGCTTCCCTTATGTGAGGAGGGATGCCTAGCTGTGGAGGTGGCAGGAAGGGAATGGGTGTCCTAGCACCGGCACAGCGGGAAGAGCCCATGTACAGATGTCCTCTGTGACTTTGTGAGCAGCATTCAGAAATAGCACTGGCTAAGAACCTCCTGTGCAGTGTCACTGACACCTCCTCAGTCAGGAGGATGACCTGGATCTTTCTGTTCTGTAGGACCTCTCTGTGTAATGTAGCAGCAAATAAGGGACACGGAGGTCCTAAAAGTCACCTAACCTAACTGGAAGTACTGGATTCACTGCTGAGCTAGCTATGTTTGCAGCACGATCAGTCATTCTTTTCTTATGACCATGGGAACCGCATGGAGCAGGTGTGGAAGGAACAGAGTCAATGGTGGATGCAGCCCAGGCTGTGTTAACTCCACGTTGTATATTTTGATACTAGATGGGCTCATGGGCAAGCAGTTTTAGAAATAAAGGGTATGTAAGTCTGGTAAATGCTGCTTTTCAGAGGACATGCTTGCTGGCACAGTAACTGGCTGTAAACAGAGGTAAGGCAGCAGCTTTCCATTCGGCAAAAAAACCCATCCTGGAGAAACTTGGGCAGTACACAGAGGTGAATTAGTGGACAAGGCATGAGATTATCTTGGCTACTAGATAGCAAGCCAAAGGCTTTTGCTGAGAAGGGGGAGCATTACTGTATGACCATTAGCAATCTGATACTGAACAGGCTTAAATCTGTTACCTCAGATCATCTGTTTCTACAGTGATCAGCATAACTGTCAACTTGCAATCTAAATCTTTTTATAATGATTCCCTTTTTTAGACTGCAGTGTTCTGGTTTAAAGCATAAAATGTAAAGTATTTCCTGACTGGTATGTTAAACTGTATAATTAGTGTTGAATGCTTGAATCTGTTTCTGGACGGAGGAATTTTCTCTTTCATATTGGGAAGTCCAGTGAAATTTTTCAGGTATGCTTTGGCTATTCAGGTGTTTTCTGTGAGGAGGTGTTTTCTTGTTCTTCCACAGCAAACATGAAGTAGAGAAGACAAGGTTTGCAGACTACAGGAGAGCATGGGAACAGGGGAATTGTGAGGAGAGGGGCAATTTTCTTGGCAAGTTTCTTTTTATTTGTTTTATTTGTTGTTGCTATGAAGTAGAGAGGAGTAAGGCAAAGCAAGGTCTGCATATGTGATACCATGAATGTTATCAGAGTAGGAGAAAAAACACACAAGACTGCTTATACTTTCCACTCTCTTTTGTAGCATCTGGCTACAGTCTTTCCTTGGTAATTCAGCATCTTTCAGTGACAGAGGTCTTTCATGAGAAAATGGGGAGGGAAGTCTAAAATAATTCATTGTTCTTAAAAGACAGAATATCAGTCCTCCATCTTAATGTGAAAAATATTGTAGATGTGCTTTACAGATTTCCTGCATTCTGGCTGAATCAAGCAAGGTAAAAGGTGATTAGCATAGATACCATCCCTTTATCAAGTTTTGTTTGCCAAAGTGAAATGTACTTGGTGAACGAGAGCCAGGGTCTAAAATTGTAGGTCTGATCTCAGAACTGTCAGTCTGTGTTGAATCTTGTTGAAAAACTCTGGAGACTCTGTTTCAGGTTATTTTTCTCAGTGCAAATATGGTTTTCTTTAGTACACTTTTTGATAATTTAGACCATGCAAAAAACCTGCATTTTAACCTCTCTCTTAAGAACTAACTTGGTATTGGATTACTGGAGGTGAGTTAATGTGATGCAATTTTAAAAGATTCCATGACAGGCTTGTGGAACAGCAGATGCGTGAGCCTGATGCCTGTTCCTGGAATATTAGCAGAAATGATTTAATAATGGACCAAATTAGCAGACATGGATAAATGTGATGTCCTGAGGAACAGTCAACATAGCATTGTAAGGGGAAGTCTGGTCTCACAAACTTCCTGAAATTCTTTGAAGAAGTTAGCAGGGAAAATGCATTTGATATAATCTGCTTGGATTTTCAAAGGGCATTTCACATGATCCCTTGCTTAGAAGTACAGACAGCTTTGGGAAAGAGGGAGGGTCCATTGTGTGCACAAGTCGCTGGTTCAAAGATAGGAAATGGGTAGGAATAAGGAGACAGTTTTCACAGTAGTTGAAGGTTACTGATAGAGTCCCATATAGATCAGCGCTAGGACCTCTGCTGTTTAATCTGAGGATAAATGATCCGGAAAAGATGGTGAGTAGTGAGATGATAGTATCTAGACAATACTACAAACACAGTGTCAACTGCAAAAGAATTTTATGAGGCACTATGGTAAATAACATATGAAACTCAATATAGCTAAAGATGAAAGATTCACACGGTTGGGGTAAAAAAGGGTCCTAAATTTATATAGAAAATTATTCTCTTAATTATTATGTCTCAGGAACAAGATCTTGAGGTCATGATAAAAACTCTGAAGAAAATCAGTTTAGTCCTTAGTACCAGTCCAAACGGTAAATCAAATGTTGAAAGCGTAGAGACCATGCTGCCACTGTGTAAACCCATGCATTTTGCATGTTGTACATAGCTCCCTGTCTCCTAACTCAAAAACGTGTTAGTGGCATTGGAAATAGATCAGAAAAAGCAGAAAGGATCCTAGAAATTGTACAGAATCCATTCCTTAAGAATTAGGGTTAATCAATCTGTAAAAGGGCAAAAGATTGGTATGACAGAAGGGTGATCACCTGTAAAAGGTGATATGATAGAAATCTCTAAAATCACAAGTGGAATGGAGAGAATACATAGGAATTTTTGCTGTCTACCTCTCAGTTCTTGTAGGCAGTGAAAATGAAATTTAACAAGTGGCAGGTTAAAAACATGTTTCTTCACAATGAATAGTTAAGCTGTGAAATTTCAGGATGCTGTGACTGTTAAAATTTTCTGTAGATTCAGGGAGGTTTTGAACAGATTAATGGAAGAAAAATGCATTACAGGTTATTAATATAAAAACAGCACATCTGACTCAAGAATTCATCAAGTAGTAAATTGCTGAAGACTGACAGAGTATTGTGGAAAAGTATCTGTTCATGCTTGCCCAGTTTTTTTACTTTTCATTAGTATACTCTGCTGGCAACTCTCTGGACAAGGTATTAGATGAGAAATATCTGTTCCAGTGTGGCCATTATTTTTTTTTCCCAGTCAGGCTGAAATAACTTCTAAAACAGCAAAGGACTCTTACCAGTCTTTGTCAATTTTTAATTTATACTATAACCCTTCCAAATCTACAGAACTGAAAAAAACCCTGTGGGTTTTGCTTTTGTATTTTTTTAAATGCTTGTCTAATATTTTTGTAATTCCCCTTTGTTTAGCTTAGTAATATAGCTACAAAAAGCTCATTAAAGTTTTTACTTTCTTAGTCTGATGTAGAAGTCAGGTAATTTTTCAGGTTTCCAAACTGGATATAGGTTTGAACCTATTATCTCAAGAACACATAGGCTCCAAGAATCTATTAGAATTTTTGGAGTATTGGACACTGTAGATGCAAACAATAAGATCACTCATGAGTAAATATGAATGATGGAGAATTCTGATTTCAGGACAAGGTCAGTCACTTAGTTGCTGGACTAGAGAAATTTCTTTGTTTAGCAGATTGTTCATTGTCTAATTAAGCTTTTTACAACTCTTCCTGTAAGATGTAGGACTGACTGCTGGCAGGAAAGATAATTAATTATATCAATTTCTGAGACTGCAGTCCAGGAAAACAGTTTATCTGTAGCATGCAGAAGAAGGTAAATAAAACTGAGGAATGCAACTCCTGCAGGTCTTCAATGTCTTTTAAACTCAGTCTGGTGTTACATCCACAGAATTTCTCTGGAGAAGATACCTGAGATTCTGTCAGAAGTTCAACACCATCCTGATCCTTGCTAATAACTTAAATCTTGATCTTGGCAAGCACAGGGATAAGAGCCCTTACTGTCATCAAGGATCCTTCATTTCTCAGTACCCAAAAGCTTGCTGTCTTTCTTCTGTGAAAAATCATGGATTCTTTAATGAATTGGGGCAGTAGTTTTCATCCAGAAACTGTTGCTTTACATCCTTATCTTTTGCTGTGTCAGGTAGCCATTTACCTATGTCAGACATTTCTTTGATATAATAGTTTCAGATCATCAAATTTGATTGAGATTGTATCTTGCCCCAGATACCTTTGAACAACTTTCTTGTCTGCCTTATCTTAACTTTTAGCAGAACTGTAGGACAATGTCCAAAGACATGTCTTGATGTTGTTTAATCCAAACTCATGGAAGTTGCTGTTAAATTACTGCATTGGGGATGAAGAAAATTTTTAAAAGACTTTGTCTGAAGGAAGAGTAATTTGATTATATAGGCTGATTAGTGAAGTGTGGTATGATGTAGCCTGTGTGCTAAACCAATAAAACAAAACCATTCCTGGCTTTCTATAACAATATTGCAATAATTTTGAATGAAAACCTACTGCAAAGTGGTTAGCCTTAATCAGTGCAAATGCCATTGGATTTGCTGGAGCGCAGATGCTCTTTTATTGTTATGACACATTTCTGCATGAACAGAGAAACAGTGGATGCAATAGTGAAAAATTCCAGCAGACACAAGATGTAAGAATCTGGTGACCTGAATGTTGTGGTTTAGAATATGAAGAATGGGTTTTATATCAAAGTTTTGCTGTTTAAGAAAGATGGTAGCAGAGAAATGTAACAGGACTTTTAGAATAACGATTAAAAAAGAAAAAAATAGGTCTGTGGTCACTAACATTCTTTGGGCATGTGAACTGAGGTGTATGCCAGGCAGGAGTGAGCAGAAAACTCCGTGGTTGATACTCCCAAACTTCACAGCAATATTACCTGTGAAAAGAACATAGAAAAAGTGAAATTAAAAATTATTTTATTTCTCTCATAGAACATCTACTTTCTTTACTTATGGCTCAGATTTTTAATAAAAATACTAATTTTAAAGCACATTGTAACATACGTTTTTCTTAAGCTTGGATGTCAAGAAGGGTAGTAATATCAATTGTTTGTTTATATTTCTCTTTTTTTCTGAAGGAAGCTTCATTGTCCTGGCTGGAACATTGTGTTGACAAGTAGCGTAGGCACATACTACTTGAGAAAGTTCCAGCTAAAGAAAAATCATTGTAAAAGACTTACACGGTCTTGGTCATTTCCTAGAAAAAAAAATGCCAGAATAAGAACTTTTTGTTCAGGACTACCACAATTCACCTACTTGTGTAGGCCCTTTATTAATATGTTCTTTAGTTTAAATGAACACCTACTAGTTTTGCCTTATTTAGCTTACATGACAATGGCCCACGGATGATGAAGGTTTTGTAGTGTCCTTTCTCCTTTCTGTTTTCATTTTCCACCCACTGACTACTGCAAACTGTTTTCCCTTGTTTCCTGCGTTTTTCTTGCTCCTGGCAATCCAACCAGGCTTGTTACTCCTGCTACTCTTTTTCCACTACCGTATCTGGTTGCCAGCCGGAATAGTGAGAGTACAGGAGGAATGACATAACTGCTGTTACTGTCTTCCCTGTCTAGCTTCAGCGGGACCTCTGGATGTGATCACAGAGAAAGTTCCACTAACCATCAAGCACCATTAACTATTTTATGATCCCAGTCTGTACGATTACTTATGGTGGAAGCTTCAAGTAAATAGCTGAAGATCTTCTCCATTAAAGTCATAAAGATTTTATTACTTGGGTAAAACAGAATACTTTATTTAGACCGGTTCTTGAAAATCTTTTTAACATTAAGCCTGTATACTCTGTTCCGTTTCATGTTTCGGTTTTGGTTGCAAATGGGTCAGATTTTACAAAATAAGGGCCTCTGGTAACTTGTGTTTCTCTTTACTCCATTCCTTGCATTACATAGGAAAAGTCAGTAATAGTATTGTACAAGAACAGCAGTCATTCGTATCGTATTAAGTGTCTACATCAGTCACTAGGTATGTTTATGTTAGTATGAGAACTGATAGAAGAACTAACAGGAGAACTGCATGGCCAACGGGTTGAGGGAGGTGATTCTCCCCCTCTGCTCAGCTCTCCTCACGTCAGACCCCACCTGGAGCACTGTGTCCAGCTCTGGGGCCCCCAACACAAGAAGGACATGGACCTGTTGGAACAAGTCCAGAGGAGGCCGTGAAGATAAGAGGGCTGGGGCACCTCTCCTGTGAAGACAGGCTGAGAGAGTTGGGGTTGTGCAGCCTGGAGAAGAGGCAGCTTTGGGAGACCTTGTTGCGGCCCTTCAATATTTAAAGTGGGCTTTACAAGAAAGACACAGAGACTTTTTACCAAGACCTGTAGTGACAAGACAAGGGACAGTGGTTTTAAACTGGAAGAGGGTAGATTTGGATTGGACATAAGGAAGAAATTTTTTATGATGAGGGTGGTGAGGCACTGGAACAGGTTGCACAGAGAAGTTGTGGTTGCCCCATGATTAGAAGTGTTCAAGGTCAGGTTGGACAGGGCTTTGAGCAATCTGATCTACTGAAAGATGTCCCTGCCCATGGCAGAGGGGTTCCACTAGATGATCTTTGAAAGTCCCTTCCAACTCAAACCGTTCTGTGATTCTATGGTTCAAGCTCAGGTTGTTTCGGATTTTTTTTAATAAGCTTTATTCTCTGTCTCTCTCTGTTTTCTTTGGCTTGATATTTATCTTGAAGCCAAAAATCATTATCATGCAACAAGGTTGTGTTTCATTGCAATTACACGAGAGTCAAGAATAATCTTCATAAATACAAACTGTAAGTGGCATACTATAATTAAATTTTGTTTAGCTTTTATGTAAATGATTAAACAGTTTGTATGCAGTGGGAAAAACAGCCCAATATTTCAGCAGAGGTGTTCTGGCAAAAGTTAAAAATATTTCTTCAAGTTATGTTTGTGTAAATTAATGTTAGATTAGATCCCGTATATCTTTTGCTATTTCCCTGCCAGAGTCGGAATTTTGCCAGTGGGTATATTAAATGTTTTATCAGAAGTGCAGCAGTTGCGGTTCTGCTAATTTTCTGGCATACGTAAGGTGCATGTGATGATCCTTGTCACTGCAGTTACCAGAATGGCTTGTTCTTAGCAATGATGACTCCTAAGATTCTAGGAGGTTAGCACCATGACAAGCAGGATGTGTACCTCTTGGACTAGAAAGAGTTAAATAGTTCCTAAAGCTGTGTCTCAGAAATGTTATAAAATGCTTGTGAAATACTGTGGAGAAAACATATTTACTGTGAGGATTCGTCTCATTTTAGACATGTAATGATCTCCCAGATTCTGTGTTTAGGTCTTAAATGAGTGTGTTGCTTTGAAGGAGTGCTGACCAGTCAAATTACCTCTTTGTTAAAAGGAAATTGATTTGTTCATTCATCTGAAAAAAATCAAGATCTCTTTGAAAGATCAGTGGGGTCACATTGTCTTTTAGCTTTACGGAGAACAAAACTAGCATGTAAGAATGCTTCCAGGAAACAATAAAAGTATGTGCGTGTTTGTTTCTAGTCCAGTACGTTTGTGAACATTGTTTGTCATTTTTCTGCAACAGAAAATTTCTACTTGAATAGCATAAAAAGGGACACTTCTTTAAAGTAGGTAGAGTGTATTTTGCAAAGTTTCATCCTATAAGTATTTTTTAAATAATTACAATGCACCAAGCAGAGATGTACTCTGTCACTCTTCAAAGCAGAGCTTGCTTAAGTGAAAATAGGGAACTCTGCATACATTGCGTATTCCTCAAAATGGTGTGTAGTATTCTTTTCAGTGCTTTCAGTTATTTGGATAATACTAGAGAAATTACAGTAAGTGTTGCTTAGTTTATTCAGAACATGCAACCTGCGGACTATCAGCAGTCTATAGATAGAGCACTGGTCCTCTCAATAGTGTAGTTATGAGTCAGGAGTCAGTGGCAGGATACTGTGATTTTGTTTTCCTCTGCCAATTTGAAATAGAGCATGATATTTTGGGAAACTCTACATTGAAAAATCTAGATTTATTTGTTTGCTCATCCTTTTTATTTTTACTTTATTAAAAATACATTGCTGTTTATCAACTCAGTAGTTTTTGTGTTGAAATCATAGAAAGATAGAATCATTATGGTTCGAAGAGACCTCAAAGATCATCAAGTCCAACCGTATACCCGATGCCACCATGCCCACTAAACCATGTCTTGAGGCGCCACATCTAAATGTTTTTTGAACACCTCCAGGGATGGTGACTCCACCTCCTCCCTGGGGAGCCCGTTCCAGTGCCTATTGACTCTAACAGTGAAGAAGTTCTTCCTAATATCCAACCTGAACCTCCCCTGGTGCAACTTGAGACCGTTTGCTCTTGTCCTGTCGCTAGTTACTGGGGCGAAGAGACCAACCCCCACCTGGCTACAGCCTCCTTTCAGGTAGTTCTAGAAGGCGATAAGGTCTCCCCTCAGCCTCCTCTTCTCCAGATTAAACAACCCCATCTCCCTCAGCCACTTCTCGTAAGACTTGTTCTCCAGACCCTTCACCAGCTTTGTCGCTCTTCTCTGGACACGCTCCAGCAGCTCAATGTCCTTCTTGTAGTGAGGGGCCCAAAATGCACTGATTTCAGATATCCATTATTTCTAAATGCAACTGTATGCTTTCAGAAAGTGGCGGAATGATGCTCACTGTGTACAGTCCGATTGCAATTGGCTGACCTTGTCTACTAGCTATCCTTACTTTGTAAGATCCACTATGTAGGCCTCTTGCATATTTACAAGATCCAGCAGCACTCTGACCCTACCAACTGATACTCTTCCTACCAAAAACCTTGCTCAAACTGAGAGACTTCTGCTTCAGGAACATGCTACAGTTTCTAAATGTATAAGGGATTTTCAGATTTTACCCTGGAGGAGTGTGCTCGTGAGCAGCCCTGTGTTTCCATCCTCTTTATTTTTGCTTTCCCTGCGCATGCTTTCACAGCCAAAAAGTATTGTTTCCAATTGCATCAGTTTAACACCACTGGAAATGAGGTAAACATTAAAGCTTTTGGCTGGCCAGATTCTACCAAAGGCTCTCCAGAGGGTTGGCTTTAGGCTGCAGTGCGGTTTCAGACTTGTTTACCTGAACCTTAACATGGCTTTTAAATTGTGTTAAGCTGAGCAAACATACTTGAAAAATACATCCTGGACTCAGTCAAGGCCAGGGTCAAGGCACATTGCACCCTATTTAGATTGGTCAGTCAAGCTCCCCTTAGGAGCTGTTTGTGTTGCCACCTGGAGCACAAGTGTGATGGGGAGCGGCTGAGGGAGCTGGGGTTGTTCAGCCTGGAGAAAAGGAGGCTGAGGGGAGACCTGATCGCTCTCTGCAACGACCTGAAAGGAGGTTGTAGCGAGGTGTGGTGGGGGTCTCTTCTCCCAAGTAACAAGCGATAGGACAAGAGGAAATGAGCTCCAGTTGCATCAGGGGAGGTTTAGATTGGATATTAGGAAGAATTTCTTCACTGAAAGGGTTGTCAAGCATTGGAACAGGCTGCCCAGGGAGGTGGTGGAGTCACTATCCCTGGAGGGACATGGTTTAGTGGTGGACTTGGCAGTGTGGTTAATGGTTGGACTTGATGATCTTAAAGGTCTTTTCCAACCTAAACGATTCTGTGATTCTTGCTTCATGTCCTAGCAGTGCTCTCCAGTACTGGTTGTCTTTACCCTCAGTTTTTCTAAGCAGATCAGTCTGACAGGAACACACACATTTCTTCAGACTTTTAGCTCCGTACAATGCCTGTCTGTCCTATCTGTCCATTACTCTGTAAACCGTTGCCTTCCAACTCTTGGTGGTGGTTTCACTATGTGCTTTTTGTCTATTGAAACTGACTTTGGAGGGGAGACACATTTGTCTTTAATTGAACTGAGCTGAGTTGTTGGTTGTTGCTTATCTTACAGTTGAAAAATGTGTGTTTGAGTCTTTTTGCAAAGGGGCTCCCGTGCCAGCTGACACATTGGGCATGATGTATGTGTGAGGGTAAGGAGAAACCAGAGAAGCATTACACTACCTGAACAGGGTTCTTGTGCTGTCAACATGAGAGATATTGCACTGATTAAGAACATTACCAATCTGTCATTCATATTCTTTAGCTTATCGCTGATGTTAACTGTCCTGGGAGCCATCAGCTGCTGGTACTTCTTTATATGGGGGCTGGGTGATACTTTGTCACTTTTGCTCGATGAAAAAGTGGTGCTATCAGCATTGACCTGTGGTAGAGAAGTCACTTTTATAGACATTTATTGAACTAATAGTGTTTTATGCACTGTATCAAAAGTGTATTGAGTTACTTTAGTCAGTGAAACAGTCTATAGTGAACTTTTTATACTAAAACAGTGTGCTTGAGATCAAAATTCCAGAACTATCAAGCATGTCTGTCTTTAACTTGACTTAATCTAATAAAATGTCAAATATTTCTTTTTGTGCTTCTTCACCTTCTGATCTAGATAAAGGAGGTCTTAGGGTGGTATTGTCAGTACTGCACTCGGTACAGATATTTTGTATTATTTTAGATTTGGTTAGTCTATGTAACCTGAGGAGTGAAGAGCTAGCCCTAAAAGACTTCTGCTGTGTTTTATAACTGGAGCCTAAAAGCACCATTAAGAGGAGTATCTCTCTTGTATCAGTAACTAAGCTACTGTAAATTAAATCAGATTATTCAAACCTTGACAGACAGTTGCATTGGGAACAACTCCGGCGTGTTATCTGGACTTAGAGAACTTTGGAGCTTTTGTTGTTATTTTAAAAATAATTTTCCAAAGACATGGTGCTCTGGAATGAATATCAAATGATCTGCAGTTACAGGTGAGGCTATTGGATATTCCAATGCATAATTGTAGAATGATAACTCTTTTGTTCTGTCTTACTGAATTGCTGGTCCCTAAGGATTAAAAAAAAAAAATTATGCACTAAAACAGATGCTCCTTTTAACTTGTGATTTTTTTTTTCCCCTGACTATCTGCAGGGATGCTGTCTTCATCTATCACAGTATACCTTTGATTTTGCTGCATAGTATCTGGTCTTTCCTGCCACGTGTGTATGTACCTACCCCACAGTGGATTTACCACATTTCATTTAGATGGTGAATGCAAGTACTGTAGACAACACCATCAAAATTAATGTAGCAATAACTTTAGCTACATCTATGCAGAATTTTTTCCTTAAAGTTGTAACTGCTTCTGGTCTCTGCTGCAGCTGCCCCTGTTGCATCCCTGTAAGTGTATTGATGCAAAGAAGACCAAAGCCATGCTTAAAATTCTTTTTTCTCCACAAACTGAAGTTGTGAAAGAAGTGTACACGAAAGAAAATACTCCACCTGGATGAAAGCCTTTGTGCCTGAGTTGGTAAGCCAAACTCTCAAATTATTGAGCTGAGCAATAGCTTTAAGCTGCCTACTTTTGAGTACGTATGGCAGCATAAAAAGATTGTAACGTAAGTTGCTAGACTATCTCACAAACATGTAAATGAGGAAATAGTTAATTCTCTCACTACCCTACATTATGTTTTATTCAAGTCAACTCTCAACATTATTGCCACTTTTCAACCTTGGTATTTAAAACACAGAGAATGTTATATTGGTGGTCGTTCTACAAAGGGTGAGATGTTGGCATATCAGTTACTTTTTTGAGCTGTACTTTGACATGTAAAAAGTAGCACTGAATTTGATAATGTTGAGCTCCATTCACAGAGGTTTAAAGTGGCAGAGATATTTTCATCATTTTCTGTTGATGAGTTCAGAACTTTTGGCACAAACCTTAGAATATTTCAGTGTGTAAAAAAAACCAACACCAAAACCAAGCAAACCAAAACCAAACAAACCCCTCCACCACCACTTTTCCATAACTCGATTCTCAAGCTTTGCTAGTGCATTTGTTACTTAAAACTTTGCAGAAATGTTCCTCCAGATGCAGGTATCCAGCAAGAACAATTTTTGCCCATATAATTAAATTTGGCAAATCTTAAATCTTTACTGTAAACTTGTAAAAATTAGCTTTAGCCTAACTTTTTCTGCTTCATGTTAATTATAGACATCTCTGCCAGCTGTACATAAAGTAGATATGCACTTTTGAATGTTTCATTTTTAATTTTGTCCTCCTGGTAAAGTGATCAGGTTTTTTTGGCACTGTGGTGCTCTTACTTTGCAGAGAGGGGAAGGGACAAGGGACGAAGGGGAGCGCTAACCAGGGCTTTTGCTGCTGTGTTTGGGAGAGGGCTTGGTATCCTGAGAGTTCTTGAACAAATTCTTTTGACTTGCTTCATTTGTGTTTGTCTGTCACAGTAATGAGGATTAAAATTACCAACATCACGATGTAACACTCCTCCTAAGTATACCAGGTTGTTAGGCTTTCTCCTAAACCGCAAAGGTCTTTATGATTCCTTTCTGCAATAAATTATGATTTATAATGCAGGAGAGACTCTGCAGTAAATACTTTAGAAACGCAACTTTTAAAAATGAGCTATTTAACTGCAGTATCCAAAGCAAATAAAATAGTTACCTTTTGAGCTAACTGTGCTTGAAACAGAAAATGCTTTTAGAATGCAATATAGTATTTTATACTTTCAGCAAAAACCAGGTGCTTTTGGAAGACAAGTAGTTTTGATATCTCTTTTCTGTATCCTTTTTGTGTAAGCCATTCATTATCACTTGTCTTTCCAAGGGTGTAGAATTGATGTAATGTACACTAATTTTAGTCAACAATGTATTTTATTTTAATAATATTAAGATTTAATTATGAGGGGCTATGTAAAGTCTTACTTCTTTGAGCTTGGCTCACTTAGCTATTCCACAGTGATGTTCTTACAGTTTACATGAAAAACTACTTTTGTCAAATAAGAAGTACACTTTTTTTAAGCTGCAAATTGTATTCAAACTTTTTTGGGGTAAACTCTGGAATTACACAGTGTTACATTGTAATATAATGGTTGCAAATGATGATTAGATCCATTGCTGATTTTTGCTCATTATATAGATAATGGATTTTTTGGTGCAAGAAATACATAGCATTTTCTTCTTATAGTTAAACCTGAGTATTTCTGTACTGATCTTAGTAAATTTCCTAAGTGTTATGGCGTAGTACAGTATGCCTGCCTTCCTTTTCTTCGTCCCCCAAGATATAGAACAGCTGCTGTATGATCACATGCTAGTGCTACATTCAGTGAGAAATTCTGTTTCAGTATTAAAGCAATTCAAATGTAAATTGAGAGAGGTGCGTCATCTCATGAAAGACTTGTGTTCGATACGTGGTTCCTAAATGAGTGTTAGAAGTAGGATGTTTCAAAAATACTTACCTGATCCCACTTGTACAATATTTTATCATTCATTACGAATTTCTAGCAAGTACTGTGGCAATATTTCAAAGGAGGAACTCCTTCTAAAATCCTATTAAGTCATTACAATTGTCCTTCTTCACACCCACTTCTGTGATGATGGAAAAATCGATAGTAATTGGGCAGCTGGTGCAATTGCTCTCAGAATCTCATTGTTACCTTGCTCTGCCCATGTCTTTCTGTATCCACCCTTTTTTCATCTTGTACTCAATCTTCAAGCTCCTATGAGAGTGGCTGTCTCTTTGTTAAATATTTCTGGAGTTCTGATATCAAAATGTTGCTTTTAGCAGTGTTGCTAATAAGCCCGTAGAAGTTTTACTGTTCATTGACAAAACAGAAAAGTGTGTTGCCCCTGAGTTTATAAGAATCTTTCTTTAGACTTTAAGGTGGGTTGTGTAACCAGTATTTCAGTTTTTTGTTTAAGCTGGAACTTTTGTTTGGCAATAGTAGAGTAGTAAATACAGTTTCTAATTTTGAATGAGATGGTGGTTGTTTGGAATTCTGAAATAATACGGGGTATAATTAGCAAACATTGCATTTAGTTTTTCCTGTATTCTTTGTTGTAAAAGGTTATGATATTTGTGGTTATGATAAATGTTATGAGGTTATGGTAAAGGCTATGATATAGCCCTTCTGTTATCACAGAACTTGAAAATTTAGTGAATAGGTCTACCTACCAAACAAATATCTTGTCTTTGTCCTGTAAAATTCTATTCAAGTCTCATTTTATTAAGATAAAATACTTGAAAATTGTAATTTTCATGTTGTCATTTTTGTTCCACTGTGATGTTTTTGTAGTACAGCACATTTAAAAATAGCCTAAGGATTTTAAATGCTACGTTTATACAAACAGCAAAGCAAGAACAGTGACATTGATGCTACACACTACCCATGTGAGCCTGGGAGCTGCCAAAACTGCTTTAGCAACCGCTGTATTCAGTCCACAGGAACTCTCCAGGTCCCTGAGGCTGTGGACTGGCTGGACCTTCCAGGCCCCTTCCCTCCCACCGTTTCCCCACTTTCAGGAGGAAATATATGTATTACATGACTTTCACCTCCAAAACCATGAAACAAGACGTTGAAAGAGTGAACCAAGTTTTGTTTCTCTGATCCACTGCATTGGCCTTGTTAGCTTACTGTCCTCTGAGAATATGTAATGGATTCGAAGCTCTTAATGAAAAAAAAGGACACAAAAAGAAGGTGGACTGGGCCTTTTTCAGACATTTTCAAATCCAGAAGTTTGTTGCATCAGCTCATATTTTGTATTTTTTTCTCCTTCGGTTGAAGTAGAGGCTTCTTTGGTGGTGGATGTGGTTGGTCTGTTAGCTGAAAGATGAACTGAAGACTGCAAATGGGCAGATCTTGAATATTTTACAGCAAGGCACTCATGAGCCATGACAGCTTGAGAGAGGCAGCAGCTGTCACATCTTGGTGTCTTCTGGGCTTCCAAACACGCTGGGAGCCAACTGTTAGAGCCAGGGTACAGAGGCAGCTTCACTCTTGTCTTTCTGTATTTCTGCTGACATGTTTAATGGCTAATTCAGGAAAGAAAACTACAGCATGGACTACCAAATTTCCAAAGCATAAAAGGCTAATGCCTGTTGTAGTGTTAAAGATGGAAGACCTTGTGGATACCATATGAAGGTGAAAGGCATTAGTACAATTTATTGTATCATGTATTTTAGGTAGGGAATTGTTTTCTGGGTTAGTTTTGACTCTGTCACTTCTCTCCTTGCATTCTTCCAGAGGTTGATTTCTTGCTATCACATCAAATATAAGCTGTTTGTCTTCACCTGAAGGGCTTTCATGGACTATCCCCATTCTATCATCTTTCATTTTATTTTGATAATGTGATGATTATAGTTACATTAGGCAATTGCTAAATTTTCAATACCTCTATGCTGATTCTTGGTTTTGTGAGGAGTTTCACTTGTCTCTGTTCAAAGCCACATCATTGCTCTATCTCATAATCCTTCTTCAAATTCTCCCTTTCCTTTGACTGAGAATCTTCATTTGGAGAGTGGTCCTGTTATGCTGACGAATATTTTACTCTTTTAATTTCATTGACTTTTCTGTATCGTGTCAGTATCATATATAACCCTTTCTTATGCACAGAGGGTGTAAGCTTTTTTTAATGGAAGCAGATGTCACTGTTTTGTTCAGTGACTTATGCAGTACATGCTGCATATTCCTAAAATTCCCAGATGTTATGATAATGTACATAATACTTCAAGCAATGTGCCTACATTTTTTTATATTATTAGTTCTTGAAGACTGTGCTACTAATATATCCATACTTCATCAAAGATAAGATTTGTTCAATGTGCAATAGAATTAATGAAATTTACAATTTTTGCCTTTTCTGCACTGCAGTAACTTGAACTTTTTAGTTCTGTAGAGCCACCCTACACAGACCCTCAGTTCTCCCATGCATTTCTAGACCCCTGCCTAAATCCATTCAGATCTCGTCTTCAACATCTCGACAGGACCACCCTGCCCCAGCTTCCTCTCAGACTGCCTGAGGGCACCATCTTATCTCCTTATACTCTCAACATCCTCTCATGCCTACCCAGGTTTGTTTAACGTTCCAGTTTTGGACAAGAGGCAGCATGTTCTGCAGCTGACACAAGCTATCCATGTGCTAATTTCCAGAAATAAGTGCATGGCAATTGGTGTTGTTACCTTCTAATTTCAAATGATGGCAGAAGGTTTTGTGCTTTTCTTTTGTTATGGGCACTAGTGGGATCTTCATTATTGATTTTCATGAAGATTATAGGAATGTGGTATCTTTTAGGCACTTGTCTAAGGTAGTTTATAGTCTCAAGGGCTATTGGTGGTGGATAGAGATTGACAGATAATACCACAAACTAATCTCGTTAACCAACTTTACTGAAAATCATTCTTTCAAGTTATTTTTGAGATCCTAGCTGTTGAAGGTAATATGAACTGCTGGCTGATTGAAAAGAGTGTCAAGTTTTCTTGGTTTTGTACAATCTTTCATTAAAGCCTGAAGCTATCCAGTATTTAGAGTAATGCAGCTGTTTCTGCATCTGAAAACATGTTAATCTACAGCACTGAGAACTATGACATGGTAATGTGAACATGCAGTGGCGTTTTTGAAGAATATAAATATTGTATCTGCATAGTATCTGCATGTTTATATTTTAAAATACAGAGATGACAGAAGGATACAAAATGCTGCAGAATCTTTAGTGTGACTGAAGAATCTGGGCTTTGGTTTGTGTATATAACTAAATATATGAAGGGTGTACATTTGCTTTTAGATGAATGCTTACTTTATTATTATTATGAGAAACTTCCAGCTGCTTAATGCAGTTGCTTGTTAGGTAACTGGTCACAGAGGAGAACATGGGTAACATGTTTAGCATGTTGAGTCAGCTGATTTGGCAGTGTCATTGTTATCTCACATAATGACATCAAAAGGTAGGACACAAGAACTCCAGAATAAGGGTTGCCTCACCAAGGTTTTGTAGGAAAAAGAGATGAAAATGGAGGCCAGCAAGGCCACCGCCCTCATTCTTGCATGGCCCTGACAGCACTGGTGAGATTAGGATGAAAGTGATCTTTTCCCTCTGCTTCACGAAATGACCTCTCAGAGGAACTGCAGAGAGGAGACAGTGCAAGGCTCCTGATGGTAGGATCTCATGCAGAATGGGATCAGAGCAAAGCTATAGTAAGACCGGGATGCAACATGACATGTAAGTTCGCAACAGTAGCTTAAAGCACCTTGTGAGAGGACTAGTCTGGGGAAACAAAAATATCTCACTGCAGCTCTTCCCAGGTTTCCCCAAATCCTTTTCACATGAATTGCATCCACATCCTGATTCCCTTGGATTTTCTGCAGCTTTTCTGCGGTTTCCTCTGTTTCTTCTGTCTATAAGGCTGTCTGGGCACCAATAACTGTGCTGGAAAGTCAATGTAGAAACAGAAGTTTTGAGATAGTCCGAAGAAGTTGAATGTAAGGTACTGGGCATGAAGCAGCTCCTGCCCTGCCTGATTATATGTGCCCAACATAATATATCTCAATTTCCTAGCCTGCTGTGCCTGGTATATTTGGATCCCAGTGTGTGCTTTGTGGGGTGAAAGGTATGGCATGGAGCAGTCTGGATGGGATGACTCATGCACAAAAGAGACCTCCTAGAAGGTTCACTGTGCTGCCAGCTGCAGCCTGGTGCTGAGTCCCCTGTCTGTCCCTCTGACATAAACCAACATGCGCTCTTTCCAACTGCACAACCTGATAAGCTTCTCTTGTCCCATCTCATGAGCGGAGATGCTCTGTCTGCCCTATCTTTATGCAACTTGATCTGCTGGTCCCCTCCGTGAGATAAAGGTGAGAGGCTGGGGAACTGCAAAGTACTTTGAAGTACTTGTAGGGTGCCGTTGGTTTGTGCCAGTATAATGCCTGGCACTGTATGGACCCAGTTGTTGTCGATCTCTAGGTGTCATTTTAAAAACGGGGTTGCGTATTTAAAAGAGTCTACTTAGCAGAACTGTTAAGATGGGGCCATGGTAATTCCTGTGTTCATGTCCATTTATCTAGCTGGTGCACCCACCTACGGAAGCGCAGGTACTTCAAGCACATTTTTACATGATGTTCTTTAAGTAAAAGTTAAAGTGATGTCTGCTTTCTTGCATGCTTTTGAGGAATCTTACCTCCTTGTTTAAGAATTTTGCTTTGGTTCTGCTGTGTTTTGAAATAACTTCTAATTTCTAATTCACTTCTTCATGGAAATTCAGTGTTCACCCCTGTCTTCTAATACAGGTGGATATTAGCCTTTTTTTTTCTTTTCTGTATGTTCAAAGACTATAGGTAGTGAAGATATTTTCACAGGGAGATGGCCCAACTTATCAAGGAAATAATCTATGAAGAACTGGGAACTTGTGTTTATTTACCTAGACAGCAATTCATGAGTAGCGTTTACAGGCCCTATGTACTGCTTCACATACCTGCTTACAGTGCTGTAGCTCTGGGTGAATTCATCTAGGAATGAGTGTTTTACAGAATAACTGAAATATTGTTTGTCTTTTTAGGCTGTGAAACATGTTACAGAACTATACAAGTGGATGAAGGGGAAAGGAAAAAGTGCCATTGATAGTTAGGATAGCAACATGGGAAATACAACCACCAAATTCCGCAAAGCTCTTATAAATGGAGATGAAAACCTGGCCTGCCAAATCTATGAGAGCAACCCTCAACTAAAAGAAACTCTTGACCCAAATACTTCTTACGGAGAAACGTACCAGCACAATACTCCGCTCCATTATGCTGCTAGGCATGGAATGAACCGTATACTGGGGTAAGTATGATTTGAAGGTTTGCTTCGATGAGAATAACTGACCTAAGAAATGCAAGAGTGTCAGCTAGGTTATGAATGCCTTACATGTGTGCACATATATGTACACATATATGTGTGTTGCAGACACAGGATTTGTAACATGTTCAAGTAGTAACGGAAAACATCCAAATTAGTCTATAATCACAGACTGGTATAACAGTTTTTAATTTTATTTTAGTATCTTTGTTCCTTCTTTGTAACATTAGTCTTGGACAGTTTTAGCTTGCTTCCTGAAGACTCCTATACCACGATTCTTTGCAAATTGTGGCTGTTCCACCATTCTTGATGTGTTTTCCTGTCTTAAAATAAACTGTTTGTAAAGCCATACCTAATGGATACCATACTGATTGTATCTGCTTCCAGATGGCACAGTGTATGTTTATTCTGGTGTTATTCAGGCAGCTTTTATTTTTCATTTTGGATAGTAACAGTGAACATTAATATATTGATAATGAGTAAGTTAGTTTACTATTGCCGCAGTCCACACATACAGCAATCCTAATGTTAGCTACTTCCATTCTTCTGTATTTTTGTCAGTGCTCTAAGATCAATTAAAGATTAACATCTTATCCATGTTCAGGCATCACAGGTACAAGCTGTTCTGATCTAGTATTTCATGAAGCTAGTACAGCCTAGACATTGCTAAACCTTTTCTTCAGTAGGTAGTAAGTTAGAGGGAATTTAATAAATAACCTCTTAGGAAACAGAACAGAAATATGTGCTGAACTGTATTATTGTTAATATTCTTTGCATCTGTGTGTTTATATCTACTGATGGGCCTGTGGTATTGATAAGATTTGTTTTGTCCCTCACATGCTGTAACTTTAGTAGGTATCTGGCCTCTCACCGTAAGTTTTTACTTAGTGTTTTAGATTTACCTAACAGCTTTTTATACTTCATAGCTTCTCATTTATCTTGATTTTTGCTAAATATTTTCTCTTCTCCCATGCGTATTCTATATTTCTGTTTTTAACTGATGTTTTCATTTCATCACTGAATCTTTTTGTTTGCTTGATTTTTAACATCCTCAATTTTCCCTCATTCCTGATTCTTGAATTATACTAAACTTAATTTAAAATAGCATCCAGTCTTTATTTACGTTTTCTGTGTGATTTTTTTTTGTCTGAGATTTTCAGGTTACTCCTCTCAAGAAAATATCTCTTAAGAAAATATAACTTCATTGAAACAAGGACGCATGAAATTGTTTGCACATATGGAAAGAAATGGAGTCATAATTACTGACTTCTAGAGCAGTCCATTAGTTAATTCATATTGCACTATTATGATGAGATCTCAAATAATTGCTTTGTGTTTTAAAAAAAAAAGGTAATTTGGAAATGACATTTTACCACTAGCTACATGAGACCTTTAGCATCTAAATTTCACAGGACAAATCAGTCTTATTTTGCATGCATTGCATACAAATGATCAAAAGAACCATTCTTTCTTCTAGTTTGAGCCCAAGATTTCCAATACATTTTTTTGCCAGTAAACATAGTGAAGGTGCTATTATTTGCTAGAGTCTGCTTCTGAAAACCTGGATTGTTAGAATTGTTGCTGTTGCTAGGAGTAATTTGCTGAGGTTTTTTCACTATTTACTTTTCTGCTGTCTTTCTGAGGGCTTTGCTCAGAGCTCTTCTCTAAGACATGTTGCACAAAAATGTAGCCTTTTTATCTAAACAAAGTAGTAAGAGTGAAAAAATATCAGACTTAAGGTGTGCCTGTTTACAAAGTTGATAGTAGAAAGGGCATGAAAGATTACCAGTTAAGCCTCTCCGTTTTGATACTGAAAGTCCTGGATGTGGCAGAAAGTAAATAAATTTAATATTAAAATAAATACTTTGATTTGCTGATGAAGTACAGTAGCTAAAAATAAAGCCATTTTAATCTTTTTGTAGTTTCAGAGCAATTTACAATTATGAGATGTCCATAATACTGTAATATTTCATATTTATCTCTTCATTAAACATTTTTAATATTTGGGAATCTATAGCTACACTAACTTGTAGTTCAAAATCTAGATGTTACTTATATGTATACCATATCATTCAATTTTTCTTTACAGGCTGGTATTTGTATTATTGTAGGTGGATATGAACTGACATGTGTTTTATGATTCACTGTGTGAAATTTTCTCAAAATAGAGTAGCGTGATGCAGTTGTTAGTACACCTTTTGCATAACAGAACACATGGAGAGAGAGATTCTGGAATGTTTAGAAATAACCTATCTGGCAATGCTGTTACCAAATACCGAGGTGAAGGGACGACCTCCCTGTTACCAGATGTATGGCTGGTGGTGACTGTCCAAGGACATGGTGAAAGCACAGGCACCGAGTTTGCAATTAAAGGGACTTGAGGACATCCTGGTATAGCGATCTCAGAAGTGAAGAAACAAGAAACTGGAGAAGAGGTGAAAGGGTCATGAAGTAAAACTGCTGACCTGGACAAACCTTGTATCATCCAGCATGATGTCTACTGGCAGAAACTTAAGCCGACTAAACTTTCTCAATGATTTTGAACTGCACAGTTGTTTTACAGTAGGTGTCTGAGTCATCCGGCTGCTGCGCCTTTCATCCAGCATTTACAGCCCAGAAACTGGCTTTAGTATATAATTGAACTGTAAAAATTTGAAAATTTGCTGTTAATTTCTTTCCTTTTCACAAGATTCAGCAAGAATGTGTTAAAATACTAGGATTGCTTCTATGATAACTTTTCATGACTATCATAGAAAGCTTTGGTATATTAGAAATGTTGAAATAAAAACTGGACAATAGTTAGACATTCCATTAATATATAACTTTTGTTTGATCTACAGCCCTGAATAATGTTTACCTGACAGATCTGTTTGTTTTAGCAGAGCTGGTCACAGCTAATTAGCACAAACAAGAATTTTCGAAGCACTGCTTGAAGTTGCCAGAAGTTACTACATAGCATTCAGCAGTTCCCCGTGACTGACAGCTTTCTAATTTTCTCTGTTTGGTTAGTAGGGTTATATAGTTAGAGTTTGGGTGAGGTTGTGTGATGGAGGGCTTGTGCCCAGGAGCACAGGGGAGTCCAGAGGCAGAGCGGTGGGGAGATCACAGTAAGCTCATCGGAGGCAGGAGCCCCTGCTCCAGGGCTGTGACAGGGGAGCCGTCCACCCTGTGTCCTGGCTGTGACACCTGTCAGGAGGAGTCTACAGAAGGGGATTGTACAGGGTTTATGCGGCAAGCTTTTGGTAGCAGGGGACTGCAAGGGGTGTCTGCTGCAAGGAGAGTTCAGGAGCTGCCCCACACAATTGGCTCCAGCTGGCTTCAGAACAGCCCCATCACTGGCCAAAGCTGAGTCTATCAGGGATGCTGGTGGCATCTCTGTGATAACATATTTAAGAAAGGGTAAAAAATGCTGCACAGCAGCTGTGAGAGAAGAGTGAAAAAAATGTGTGAGAGAGCTCTGCAGACACCAAGATCAGTGCAGAAGGAGGGGAGGAGGTGCTCCAGGCACCAGAGCAGAGATTCCCTGCCAGCCCATGGATGTCCACAGTAGAGCAGATCTCCACCTGCAGCCCAGGGAGGTCCCCACGCCAGAGCTGGGGGATGTGCCCTGAAGGAGGGTGCAGCCCATGGAGAACCCACGCCGGAGCAGGATCCTGGCAGGAGCTGCGGCCTGTGGAGAGGAGCCCACAGAGGAGCAGGATTTCTGGCAGCGCCTGTGACCCCATGGGGGACACACGCTGAAGTAGTCCGTTCCTGAAGGACTGTACCCTGTGGCAAGGACCCATGCTGGAGCAGTTCTTGAGGAACTGCAGCCCATGGGAAAGACCCACATTGCAGCAGTTCTGGAAGGACTGTATCCTGTGGCTGGGCAGGCACCTGGCAGCCAGCAAAGGTCAACCCACCACAGGGATCAAGGTGGTTTGAGGAGGAACACGCTTGGGACAATAGAGCAGGGGCTAAAAGGGGACAGTGACATGGAAATGGGTGGCTTGTCAGACCATGATGTTTGTCTGACCATGCCTGGTCACTGCAGTCTGTCCTATCTTCTCATTAAACTCTATTTCTAATTATTTTCCCAGGTGACGGGACTCTGCCGTGTGCATGTTTGTGTATGGAGTTCTAAGTACCAGTACTACTGAAGTAGGGACCTTGTGACAGAGGGATCCCTGAGCCTAAGGTGCCAGCAGCTGGAGAGACCAGAATGCATGCATGTGTCAGTCCATATACCAGTGTGTAACAGCTAGTGAATATCAAGCTGGACTAGCCAGTGAGTAGGATAAGTGGCCTGGGAGACATCTTTCAAATCAGCCTTAAGTCCACAGGTCAGCCAGAAGGCTTGTTTGAGACAACTGGAGATGAGAGGATTCAGGGTCCAGGTACTGGTAGTGTCTAAGGCCAGTTGCTGGGGATCAGCAGTATGTGTGTGTGCGAGGTAACTGGAAGGTCCAGGTCAGCCAGTGCCAGTTACAGGATAAACAAAATCTAAGGCCAGTTATTGGAGGCATCAACATTGTTTATATGCATATTTTTCCCACTAGCGGACATTCGTCCTGATTGCCTAGAGAGGGGAACAAAATGAGGCCGCCACTGTTGTTTGTGGTCATGTGAGCGCTGAGTGTTTTGTCCACGTACATCTGTGTGGACCACCATGTATATATGTATTGCATATATATGTTTGCATGTGTGTCTATTGGGAATGCAGCCCAGCCTCTCTACTGACTGGAGCTGGGGACATGGAGCTGCTGCAGCCTTGCCTCCCGTGGACTACTGTCTTTGCCAACCCCTAACAGTCTGGGGCCTTTTGCTAAAAATAGAAAGGTAGAAAGAGAAAATACATGCCTTGAAATCTCTCCAGAAAACATGAGAAGGTTATGTTCCATTTTGGAAGCAAAGAACTAAACATTTCAAGTATTCTGTATTGAAGTATATTGTAAATACTGCAGGAACAATTTGAGTGTGAATTACTCAGTGATTTTCTGCTACAGTATCTAGACATCTGCTGGTGGTGCTTACATTCAGCACTAGTGTTCAGAGAAGTTTCCCTTGGTTGTTAACAGCTGTAGTTAAAAATGTCATCTCTGTGTTACAAAACTGTGTCCATGTCACTCATCAGACTGTGGTCACTGCAAGCCAATAAACGGGTGGTCTAATGGGTGATAGGCAAGGCTTCTGGAAGTAAGAGAAAAAAGTTACATAGCACTCAGAAACATCAAAAAATAATAAAAGATACGTAGCACTCACAGTTGGATTTTGAGAGCTTTGTACAATATACACATGGGTCTTATTCTGCTGTAAGCATTTATCACAATTCCCTATGAATGAAAGTTTTGACAGAAGATTCCTGTTCAAGAGGAGAGTTTAGATTTCATTCATTAAATGAGTATAAATATACTACAGAGAAAGAGCATACAGGAAGTCTATTTTCTTTAGAAAATGCAGTCTCCAGATGATCAAGCACCTCTGAT
Source organism: Cariama cristata (assembly GCF_000690535.1). Taxonomy (NCBI): domain Eukaryota; kingdom Metazoa; phylum Chordata; class Aves; order Cariamiformes; family Cariamidae; genus Cariama; species Cariama cristata. Next base: position 13,631 of record NW_009634299.1, on the reverse strand, counting down.
GCCCTCAGGCTTTTTTTGCCTAAGCTACGTTTGAGACCATCTGACTGCTCAGTTTGAAAGAATTGCTCTCAATGTGGAAAGTTACTCACTAGGGTCTCGCTGTTAGTGAACCACTCCTGAAACGCAATAAGAGAATAGGATTTTCCAGAGGGTGGCTGAGGTGGAGTGTCTGGAAATTGCGAGGACACCACTTGTGGTTGAAAGGAAAAAAAATATTGTAGATAAACTGTCACTTTGCAATATATGTTGTGGCATGACTTTCAGTGTTGTAGCTTTACTGGGAAGCTTTTTGGATCAATGTCGGATTTTCCTCATTGTGTACTTCGTACTGCTGCCTCTGAACACTTTGTGAGTATTCAAGCCAAAAGCGGATTGTTTTGTAGCAGTTGCTGCTGGTCTTCAGCTGAAGAGGGTGGGGGGTGGCAGAGATGGAGCTGATAGAAACATGGGGTTGTGGGGAGACAGCATGAGTTTGTGAAGCTGATTTTTTTTCTAGAACAGGAAAAACAAAGGTTTCCAGTTACAGAAGATTCTGGAAATTGAGGTGAATGCTGAAACTGCAAAAAAAATACCCCTTTTTTAAACATTCTTGATGCCTGAGAGTCAGTAATAGTAGTAAAGGAGCTGGCATTGAAGGCATAGCTAACCTAGCCAGAGACAAACATTGGTAGATGTGCCTGAGATCTGGCTATAGGAAGTATTTCTTGTTTCATTGCTATAATTTGGGAAGTATTTTTCGCTGCAGTAGAATGACAGAAGATCAATGTAGTGGTGGTTTCCTCTAGGCTGAAATTTCCTGGTATGTTAAATAAATATGCAGCTCTTGGAATTTCAGGTCCATGTAACCTACAGTCTTGTCTAGTCTTGTCTTATCTTACCTAGTTTTTATGGCTGTTTAAGAGGTTTCAGTAAGGACTGGTCTAAGCAATTATAATGCATCAAAGAAAGTGTATTGAGATTACCAATATGTTATATAGGATGAATTTGACAGAAAATTTGTTGAATCAGAGGGAACATTGCATTGATCACAACACGTTCGGGACTGTCTCTTCCTATGTCAGGTTTTGTTGGTTTTTATTCCTTTTGTGGTCATGTTGAAAATTAGATTTGGGTGTACTGGAGGGCAATGTGTGCAGACTGGTTTCCAGAACATGACTTACCTCAAGAGGATATTAGGGGATTTTTGTGCTGCAAAAATATATGCCAAGGAGAAGTATTAGAGAAGATCATGTTAAGTTCTTTGTGGATCTTCTGGCTTTAGGGAGGTGCTATAGTTGATTGTTTTCTGATAAAGTTGAAGCTACTCTGAATTTCAGATTATTTTTTTTTCTGGAGATGCAAATAAAAAAGAGGCTACTTCAGGCTACTTCACTCTCCACTGTTTTGACTGAGACAGAAGTTCTGTAAATGTTTAAACTTTGAGATCCAAATTGACCTAAATATTTCATGCTGAAATCTTCAGAAAGGTGCTACAAGATATATTCTTTCTTTATCAAATTTCTGAAAATCTACTCAATGCTTTGCCAGTAAGTCTGGTGTTCCTTTTTAAATTACTCTTCTAACTGTACTTCCGATATAAATGTGAGCAAAAGTAAAATAGTCAGGTGGTTAATAGCTCTTTGTCTAATAAGGGCAAATGGGAAAAACATGGAGTTATTAACCAAAACAACAGAGTCTCGGTGTAAGGAAATTTGTAGTAAATGTATGGACGTTTTCAGTAGATTGTTCAGAAATCCTGGAGGAGTCTTTTTTTTTTTTTTTTCTGTTTTTTTCATTCTTAGTGGTAACTCTTTGACTGATTAAACTTGTTTGGTGTTTTCCAGACAATTTTACAGCTCATTTGGGAAAAAATTTATGAAGATGTAGCAGTTGCATATGCTTTTTTTCTAAAAGTAGTTTTAAAAAGTTTTAACTTCTGATTTTAGTATAAAAGATATCCACCTATCTATTTTTCCTTTCTCCCACACAACAAAAGAATTATGTCCTGTTTTGATAACTTAAAATATTATGATACATTATATTTGATCTGAATAATTTATTAGAATGCCATTGTCTAGATTATTCACTTTTGAACAACAAAAAGCAAGCTTCTTTTAAAAATTGAGTATTTAGAATATAATTTTATTTAAGATTAATTTTATTCATAAAAGTAAGTATGTCTGCATTGGAATTATTTATACTGGAGTCCCTTTATAGTCAGTATAGACCAAGGTAATAAATCTAGTCGGAATAATTAGTGAAGGTGACAGCACAATTCATTTTATTGTGAAGTTGACCATAAAATATTTTAAATTAATTGTGTGTCAGAAGTGCCTGTTTCTTCTCACTGATTATAAGGGGAATCTAAGAGAACTGGATAAGTTGTAGTTACCTGCATTGTAGATCTCCAGAGCTGAGAAGGTGAATCTCATCCTAGAATATGCTACGTCATGTAAGATTGAATAGTAAGCACCTGCAAAGCTGTAAATTGAACGCTTTCATGGTTTTACAGTAGGAGACGTGGATGCTACTTGTGGGAGATATTGCTTGTGATACAGTGTTAAATGTTTCACTGTCATGGTCTGTGGTGAATGATCGGTGCACTGTTTGGATCCGTCCAAGGGCAAGAACTGGTGTTTATCTGAATGTTCTGTTGTTGTTTCGCTCAGCTGCTGAAAAATGCCTGGGTTTTGGTTCTGTAAGACCCTTTTCAGATCAGTTATTTTATATGGTTATGAAGCTTGGTCACCTACTAAATGGTTTGGAATATGAAATATTGAAGGGAGTTTTTGATCTGATGTAGGAAAATAATATAAGAAGAACATGATCTGGCCAGGCTTTGTGAGAGTGTTTGTAAAGAAGCAAGAGGACCAAGTGAATTGAAATGCCCATGACTTCAGGAGCAAAGCATGTGACTGGATGGTAGAGAATAGTTGTTTATAAGGTCATTTTCATGATATCCAGTCTCAAGAGCAGTCAAGAGTATGGAGGAATGATAAAATTAGGAAGCCTTTAAAACTGAGCAAGTTCTTACTGTGAATCCTCATTGGACAAAACTGCCAAAGACAGAAGACAGAGGGGACACGTAGAGGAGCAGCTGCAGAGATGGAGTAGCAGCAATAGCATTTGCTCTGTTTCTCAAAGGCTGTCACCCAGTTGGGCACTGTCATCTAAAGTGCAGCTAAGGCTGACTGAAAAACTCAAACCCTTGTCTGACTTATTCCCTTGAGTTTCTTTCCCCCAAAGCTCAAAATCTCATTTAAAAGCAGTTCTCCCTAACTAGATCTGTGGCCTCCCAAGGTGGCTTCCCTGGTGCTCCTCATGACTTCCTTACAAAATACAAAACAGTGGGTAGGCTTTACCTTGATAGCAGTCTGACCTAGAAGCAAAACTCAAATGCCAGTCAGCTGCTATGTTTTCAGCTCTTAAAATTGATCTTTTTCTACCTGATTTCTGATTATTTTAACCGTAATAAGTTGAATATATGTGATACCTGTGGAGTTTGTTGGTCACAACACAGCCTTGCTCTCCAGTTACAGGTGCCACTGTTGAGTGTGTTGAGTTATTGCTGCTTCTTGCTACTCGGTTTCTCTGCACCTGCAGGAAAGTGGGAACCTTAGGTTGCAGTGCTCTTCCCTGCACATACATGTTCAGACAGTGTTTAAATGTTCTTACTAAAATGGTCATCTGTTCACCACATTGTTCTTATTTTTCTTTCCTTGGAAATCAGATACTGCAAAAGAAGATCGCTTTGTTAGTGACTGGTGAGATGAGGTATATTAATGCAGTACACTATTAAAGATTTCTTATTCTGTGTTGTCTCTTCTCCTTAGTAGAACCCTTGTGAACATTTTACCACAGGCAAAGTAAAATTATATTTGGGTTGTAGAGGAGTACAGCTTTCGTCCTTGCCAGCCAGGATGACTGCGTCTTTATTTCAACTAATTTTGTTACCAGGTAGAGTTTGTGACTCTGTCGAGTTGATTGGTAACTGCTGAATCATTGTGTCAAATGGCTTAACTTCACCCTGGGGTTAGAGGCACACAAGGCTTCCTTACCAGAGAGATCTGTTGGCTCGGTAGTTACCAGAATAAAGACTGAGAGACTTGCAGTTTCTGATAATAGAAGTAAATTTATCAGAAGTAACTAATTGACTTTTATAGCTAAATGCAACATCTAGCTAAAATATTCAGTGACATCGTATATAAATCCAGTTTTCCTTTTGGTCGAAATATAGACTGGATTATTAGATTTTTTTAAATCTGTAATTTTTTTCAGTTTAAATGTAATAAAATTACTTCATTGGGACATTTAAGGAAAATAAAAATTAGTGTCATTAAAGATCAAGCAACATACAGATTGAAAGAATTTTTCTGGAGTCAGAGATAAAGGAAGATGAGACAATCTCTGTAATACATTCATAGTTTTTAAGAAACAGAAATAATAGAAATGATGTAAAGCCTGTTAGTACTTGCTGTATTGTTTCACCATTATTGCTATATAAATAATATCAACAGTAGATGTCATATACTGCTAGGTGATTTACAAGCTGATATGTAGATAAAGGTCCCTGCGCAGAAATACAAAGCTGTGTGTTTAAATGGTGAAGATGAACCCACTCGTTGGTAGTTTCATGCTTATTATTTCATCTGACATTTGTTTAAAGCCAATCTAAAAATAATAATCTCACAATTACCTGAGAAGAGAACTCAGTGTGGATAGTTTTTTTGGAAAAAAATGTGTTCAAAGGAGGGATTTGGAGAGAAGGCTGGAAGGATGACACGTAAGTTCGAGAATTGGTTCTAACTGTAAAGAAATGTATAGAACAAAAGGCCAGAGACAGAGATGAGAATCACACAGATTTTGCATTACGGGAGACTTTTAGTCACAAAAGCTGCTGGTAAGCAGCCAGCTCCTGTGGAAGCCGCTTCTAATTTAGCACTCAGCTCTTTTTCTTTAGAAATCTCACTCAGAATATTAAATAAAAGCCGGAAGTGGCATGAGATCATGGAAACAGTATTCCTGACTGTCCAAGGGAAGGCCAAGCTCAAGTCACTCATAGATAAATACGACAGTTTTCTGGTTAAGGATAACTTAAGGATGTTTTTATCTTTTTCCATCAGGAATGGTTTAATGCTGTGTTTTGATGCTGTTGTTCCTCCTAACAGGCATAGGAACCATATATAAAGCATGATTTTTTTTTGGCCCACAGTATAACATGTAAGGATTAAACAAGTTTTGTGTTCCTTACTTTTAGTGTACGCTATCTTTGGATCTGTGCTCCGCAATGCAATTGTATCCCTTTGCCACTCCTGAACATTGTCCCTCTTGGGTTTTTGTGTTGTACCAAGCCAAAGATTACTATCTATCTACAGAAGGTCATGCTTAATCATTTTAGCTGACACAAAACCACTAAACCAAAGAAACTTTTCAACCCATTTTCATCTTTTTAGTAAAGAGAATAGCAAGTTCTTTATTGATGCATATTTGTATAAGACCTTTCTTAGGTGTCTTTAGGTGATCAGCTACTATGTTAGCATGAGTCAGTCCAGAACTCAGACCCAGGTGCTGACCTACCTTTAATCACTTTAGTAGTCTTTTGGAAACAAGCTCTTTGGGGAAAACACAGGTCAAATGACAGTGATACAGGGAAAAAGATTGTAAGGCTTTTTAGAGCCAGTTTAGGAGAGAGTGAAGACAGTGCTTGCATTCTAGGCAGTATTGTTGTACTGAACATTACATTAAGTCCATAAATGAAATAGGCCCAGAAGAGCGTGTGTTGGCAGAGTCAGATTTCCATTTGAACCTTAGATTGCTCTAAGTAAAAGACATGATTCATATGTGCCATAGTCTGGACTTGGTTCTCAAATTGGTGGTTTTCTCTGAAAATCTGCAGAAATTGTTTCAGTACTCAGGAAATTGATTTAACCCATTTTGCCGGATGTACCATACTTGGTAGGAGTCATATGAATGGGAGCAAAGGGGAGGCGTTTCTGTTCAGGAGAAATACAGAATTGGAGGCCAGAGTGGGGTCCTTGATGTAAGGTATCTTGAAATGTGTGTGAAGACTTCACATTTCTGCAGGAAAAATGAGCTCTTCACAGACTTCCATCTGCAGTGGAGATGGTATCGTTGACAGCCTCTCACATGTTTCCTTTGCTGTTAGCCGAAATGACCACTGGTGTAACCTTGCTCCTTACCATAGCAGGATATTACTAATATTAATGGGAATTCTGGCAGTGTTAGTAATAGTTCTTGGGCAAAGGGCCAATTGAATTTAAGGCTTACAAAAAGTCAGGATAATAGTCTGTGTTTTTTCTTTGATAAATGGTTAATGATTTGTCAGCAGATTCTTCATCTTAGAATAGAAATGGTCACTGTCTCATGCCCAGGTTTTTACTGCATGAAGGAGATTCTGGGCTGTGAGAGAAGCTTAAGAATCTCAATGAAACAGAGAAGAAACTGTAAGTACTAATAAAGAATTTTCTAGCATTACATAATGAATAAAAATATCAATAATTACTTTTACTATATGTGGCTTTCAATGTCAGGTAAATAATATCTTCACAAAATTATTTAAACCAGCTCATACCTCTATACAGCTGTCACTAATGACATAAGATTTCTTCAAATGCTTGCTAGTACACCGTGGTTGTTTTGTTATAGTACGTTTTTTGGGGAAAAGTACTTTGAGTTAATGAAATAACCGTGATTATTCAAGATTTAATACATCAGTAATGACCTACTGTGTTGGAAGCTGAATGATCCAATAATTGTATGAATTAATTCATTGCATATGAGTTTTAAATTACTGAGTAACAGGGCTTGGCTCTTCTGTATGTTGTTGTAACTCATGGATTACCCATACTTCTCTTAATGCTCAGAAAGCTATGAGCTTTAGGTTTATGCCTGCAGTGGAGTTTGCAGTGTGACGTTTTTTTAATAGCAAGCTGGACTTATATGGGCTATCTGACACAAGGACCAGAAGGGATGTTGTGAAGAGGAGCCCTGTGCAGACTAGTTTGCCTTGTTGCTGCAGCTCACCTTTTCCTAATACCTTATTTGTCTTGCTTAAAGCAACGGTGCAATTTGCTGTGTAGTTTATATAGCATACATAAGTGCTTTGCATTCAAAAATCAGTAACTTTCACTGTCTTTGAGCAGATTCAGATTTGCTTTAGTCTCCAGCTGTCAGAACTACCTTTATAATTTCATTTTACACTAGTTTTTATTTTGATTTTATTTTTCCGTACATAGGAACATTTTCATATGTTTCTATATCCATACATATATATATACACATGTATACATATATATAGCAATAAAGTATATAGTATTTGTTTAGAGAGACAAAGGGACTGTAAATATGATGGTTTTCATGCCCCAAACATGAAAGATTTTATTAAAACCTGAAGAAATGGTTGTGTTGATGTTAAGTTTCCTAGAGTACGGGAATGTGCCAATGGTTTATTATTCAAGTTCACAGCCTTGTGATCTTGAGTCTCTTGCTGCTTTTCTGCAAATACAGATAGTAGCAGGTGTGAATGTTACAGCCCTTTCTTTTTTGTCACTGTTTTCAACACTTTTTTGCTACTTTTGTCACCTCAGGTTTAGATTCTGCAAAGAACTACAGCTTGAAGCAAAATCTGGAAACTGCAACTAAAGTCTGGCTGCCTTGTGGTTAAGTGGTATTTCCCATAGGCAATGCCTGTTTTCATTCTATCAGTACATTTCCAGGCAAAATTTAATTTTATTACACCTCTGAAGTTGTGAGCCAAATTGCAGGAGTCTATAGCACTGCTCTGTGAATGTCTTATGCACCAAATACCGCTGATAAAAATGAAGCCCTGCCGAATATTGAATTTGTGGATGTAAAATGCATTCATTTACCCTGTTTTGTATGCTAGTCGTCTTCTCTGAACTTTTAAGTCATGGGTTCATCTAGGCTTTTAAGCATTGGGTTGGCTTCTACTTACATTGAAGAACTGATCTTTTGAGTTTTGGAAGAGATTAAGGAGGGAAAAAGGGAGAATACTGTGGCACTTTGAAGCTCATTTATGTGTCCAGAGTGAGGTGCTGGTTGCTTTTGGCTACTCTGGTGTTTGTCACACCCATTTATGAGATTCAGAAGTTGAGTGACAAGCGACGAGAACAAGTAATCAAACCGAGCTTTTCCCCAGTTTTTTACAAATGCCACAAAATTGTTCTCGAAAATTCGCAAATGGTTCTTACTGAAGTTTTCAACATATTTAGAGATGTTTGGACAATTTTTTAGCAGATAACTTTGACAGAAGGGCAAATGTTGAGCTTAGGTAAGGGAATAGCCTTCTAGGGAGGTTTTTTGGATTTCTCTCTTGAAAAAAAGATCTGCAGATACTTCTTGCTGCAGGGCTTGAAAATCTACCTTGCTGATAGACTTATTTGAGTAGGGATATTGTTTGTGGTATGAAGTGATAGTAAAACAATGCAATGACACTTTAAAAGATTTAAATCCATCCTAGAGCTTTTCATTATTTGTTTAATATAGAAAAATGCCTTTCTATTTGTATTAGAACAGACAATCTGCAAGCAGGCAGGACATAAGCACTTCTCATTTTAGATTAGGGTATACATAACTTCTTAAAGCAAGAGTTTTATTGTTTTTTTCCCAAGAGTTTAATTTTATGGTGGAAAAAATTTATAGTAATAGTTACTCACTAGTAAAGCTATGTTTTAAACTATTGTTTAACTCTTAGGGAGAAATTTTGGGTTCAAAAAGGCATACTGGTTTGACAGCCTTCAAATTCTATTTTTATGCACAGAGTTTCATCCTAGGGCAGAACCACCTCATCACTGAACCGTTAAGGATAAGGTGAAATATCTACCTTGAGCTATGGCAGGGCATTTGTATCCATTCAGCATTTGTGTCTTTTACAAACGTTCTTCTATAAACTTACATAAATCTTAGTAATGGAAAACTAATAGGTTACAGCATATAGTCAGTCAAATAGGGATGAAATCACCATAGCTTGGGATTATTAAAGAGAATTTCAGCAGAGTTGTTGGGAACAGTATACTAAGGTTTTAAAAAATAAAGGGAAGGAGATGAATGTAGGCAGGATGGTCTCTTTAATTGATACGATTCAGTTAACCTTGCTATTATGTTAGCAGAGGTTATGAATATTTTTGTTTGTGTGTAAAATACTGTTTGGTAAGAAAAAGTGTCTGATTTATGGCCTTCATGTGTCACCACAAAAACATTGTGCTATTCTGATACCAGATGCACTGTAACCTGGTTCGGGAGTGAATCACATGCTTGCAAGTACCACAGCATGGAATTCCATTGATGATAAAGAGCTAAATATTGAAAACAGAGATCTATCTTAGAATATTATCAAGCTTAGAAGGTAATGCTTAGATAGTTAAAGACACTAGAGAAACCTCATCTGGTTTGGGAGGAGATGGTGAAGGTTCTTGCAATTAAAAAAACTCAAACCCTGGTTCAGTGTCATCAGAAACCATGGACAGTGCTTCACTGAATTTTAAAGTAGCTTTTTACTTTGAATTAGAGAAGTAGCAGGAATCAGTACGTTGGATGTAAAGCACCTCAAAATGGGAGGAAAAGATGTGGTTAACGAATACCCAAAGGACTCTCCTGACATTCAAAATATGCAAGTCTAATTAGCGCAGCCATCCAGCATGTTATACAGTGTAAGTGCAAACTTTGAAATAGAGTTCAGGCACTTGATGTGAAAGACAAAGTCCACCCTCTTTGCAATACTGAATTGTTTCTGTTAGATTCATACCGTGAGCTTGGTACTTTGGCTTTGTGCCACTTGAAGCCTTTAGTCTCGATACTTCCTCAGTTGTGCGTCCTCAGGGATTCCTGTTGAATGCTTCTGCATTTGAAAAACTGGTACTTTTGCTGCCATACCGCAGTCCACTGTAGTGATTGCAGAAGGGATCTGGCCCCTTCTTTATCACCCTTTCTTCTCTACTTATTCCACAGTAAATTTGAAGGTAACAGGTGCCTACTACCTTTACAAACTTTGTGTTACAGACATCAGGTAAAAATAGCTAGGCCTGCTATCTTGAACATCAGTGTTACCTACTTTTGAAAACTGCTGGAAGAGGAAGCACACATGAATTCTTTTACAGTCTTTAGCCGCTGCCTCTTTCTTCCCAGTGCTGTGATCTCTTTGGATTTTTTTTTTAAGGAAGATGCAAGATTTTGGAGATGGAACATTAGGAGACATATGGATAGTAAATGCCATGGGTAGGAGGAGGAAGGAATAATAAAATTTTTAAAACTTCTTTGTTTATTCTTGACTTAAGGACTCTGAATTGAAAAATGAACAACTTTACATTTTTCTGTTCATACTGCAGTTTACAAATGCATGAAAGGCTAAGTTGGGAGTGATATTTACTTGAAGTAAAAATATAACAAATGAAATTGTGAAAGGGAGTTGGCAGAAGAGAAGATACTGGTGTACCATAAAACGTTTCATTACAAAAGTAGAGAAACTCAGATTTTAGTGAGTCTCCAAAGTTACAAACAGAACCTAAGATGACTTAGATTTAGCCTTGTATTTTCTACATCCAGGTTTTGCAGTGGGTACCTGCAAAACCTCATACCTAAGGCATCTAGCATTCTCATACCTAAGTGCCTCTATAGAATTCATCTCCTCGTCCCCCAGTGAGTTATGTTTTTCTCCCCCCTCCCTCCCTCCTTCCCTTCCTTCCTTCCTTTGTTCTTCCCTCCCTCCCTCCCATCTCCGTCCCTTCTCCGTCCCTTCTGTCTCTAGTTTCATGCTATGTAAAGCTAATTCAAACAAGCAAACTCATTTTGGATAGTGTTTGATACTGGTTGGTCTTACCATTTCAAGTAATTGTCTGTGAAGCATTGTGCCTGTATTGCTAAATCCCTTTCCTCTGAAAACAAGAAAAAATCCCAAGTACACAAAATAAAACATGCTGTCACTTTTTTGGCAACATCTTTACTCTCAAGTTTGGCATGTTCATATTTCCTAATAAAAGCATCTATCGTATCAGCTATCATGGAATAAAAGAGAGATTTCTCTAAGTAACATTTGCTGCCAAAATAGGGCAACATAGAGGAGACTGTTTTGCTTTTCTTTTCCTCTGAATACTTTGTTACCACTTATTTAATAGAACAGTATTTTAATAATAAGTTTCATTTTGAACTCGAACTGTTCAGAGATTTTCAGAGGGAAGAAAGGACAGAAATACGGCTGACCAAATGACTATCATCAAGACATCTTTTCATCGTAGGACCAGATCAGCTGTGCCTAGTTTTTTTCAACTGGAATACTTGTCCAGTCTGTTTTCCATAATTTCCAAAAGGGAAATTACACACCCACCCTGTGTAGCGTCTTCTTTTATTAATAAAATAGTTTCAGTATTATTTTTTATCCTGAGCAAAGCATGGGAGAACTCAAAGAGAGAGAAAGGCATACCATGTAGTGCCTGGTGGGATGTATTCAGGGACAACAGAAAGGGGAGGTGGCATTTAGACTTGTAACCATAGCATAAGGCAATAACTGAGGTAAATAATGTTTTCTTTTCTCAATTTGGTTACCAGGTTCTTCTGCTCTCCACAGTTCATCAAGAGCAATATGGTCTGATTTTGTATTTAGGCAGTGCCCACCTTCAGGTGGCTAAGCGGCCTGTTTTAAGCTGAAAGGGATTGAAACTGTTTTTAATTAGTCTTTGGGAGGAGGGCAGAGAGGGTGGAAGCTGGTCCCCTGTATTGACTTAATGAGGATTCTAGAATAACTTTTTTCATGCTTGCAAACTGTTTAGAGTCAGGAAACAGCCTGGAGAGCAGATGAACAGTGAGTTCTGCTGGTTTTATGTGTGAGGGTGCTTATGAGGACAGCGCAAGTGTTTCTGCAGTGACTTCTTGAACGTACATGCCATGCTTCTGATTTAGCCTGGTATTACCTCTCTGGGAACTGTCCTTCCTACCTTCACACGGAGTTCTTTCACCGTTGCTGTCTCTCTAACCCCAGTCCTACAAAGAGACAATCTTTCTTCTCTGCCATTTCCTACTGTTCACTCTTCATTAAGGAAAAAAAATAATAAATTAGTATACCACAAAAGGCTAAAGCAAGTTTGGATTCACAGGCTTTGTATGATATGTCTAAGTTCCTCCATTTCAGAACTGGACTGTAATTTCTATAATTCCTTGCTGGCAAGAAGCAAGAGAGAGCTGCATTGTCTCAGGAGCTGTCAGGAGTCAGAGCTGTGATTCCTGGAATCAGTCTGTTGTTTCCCTTTCATTCCTAAGCTGATACTTTTTGCCAGTATAGTTTATTGTCCACTTAGAACTGCCTCTAAAGCGTTCAAGAGAAGACTTAAATTCCTGCCAGCCTCTGTCATCTGCATAAGCGAGGGTTTGCTTTAGATTGCACCTCCATATATTCTAGAGTGGGAAAGCAAATAGAGTCTTCCCTCAATACATGCAGTGCTAACAGGAAAAGTATTTCATATATTTTCAAGAAGTAGTAAGTACTGCATTGGCATCTGACTAAAGATATGGGAAAGAAGAATGAAATTTTAAGAAATTGCTCTGGCATTATCTATTTGCAAACTACCAAACGCACTACTATTCAGGACACAGAGTAGGAAAAAGAAAGTACCTATTTCATCAGTCTTGTGACTTAATAACATTTATCGCAATACAACACAGAATTGTAGAATAAACTTTGCCAAGTAAAATTTGTCACACACTGACAAAGTAATTATGGTGTTTAATGATATTTCAGTAATTCATCCAGATCTTGGCTCTTGACGCCTAAGAGAAATGGAGGAGAGCTGTCCAACAGTAATTATCTATTAAGAATGTTTATCGCTAACATGGCTAATCAAAATTTTGGCAAGAAAAGAGAGCTGTCATAATAGGCCCTTCCCACTTCAAGGAAATGAGTGGAATTGTGTACTAATTATTTTTCTTCTATTTTTTTCCCCCCTTGCAGAACTTTCCTTTTTGTTAGAGATGGTAACCCAAATAAACGGAATGTGCACAATGAGACATCTATGCACTTACTGTGTATGGGACCTCAGATCATGATCTCGGAAGGAGCTCTTCATCCTCGCCTGACACGACCCTCAGAGGACGACTGCAGAAGAGCAGATTGTCTGCAAATGATCCTGAAGTGGAAGGGAGCAAAGCTGGATGAAGGACAATATGAACGAGCAGCCATTGATGCTGTTGATAACAAAAAAAATACACCTTTGCACTATGCTGCTGCCTCAGGGATGAAAACTTGTGTCGAGGTAAAAGTTCATATAATCACAAGTCTGTATACTGCTATTAGAAAATGACATGCACAGTGTTTCACAGAGCTCTTTCAGGGAAAAAAAATCTGATATAGTATATTGAATTAACTTTTAAATTCTATTTTTCATTAATTAGAAAAATTACAAAAATAAACAGCCCAAAATGTACACTGTCTGTAGAGAACAATGAAAAAACTGGATTACATTGTACATTAACTTCATGACATAAACTCCTCAGCACGAAGAAGACTCATGTAGGCTTATAAAAATTGGAAATAATTACAACACTGTAACACTGGAGAAAAAACTTTAAAGGTAGGCATAGGCATACCTATATGTGAGAAGTGAAATCATAGAATCATAGAATCATTA